>NC_072428.2:76246842-76550263 GCF_028878055.3 Symphalangus syndactylus | reverse complement strand
TGTCATGGTTTTGTGGCAAAACAATGCACAAGCAGAAAAGATCATAGCATGACAATAATGTTTTAGTAATAGTCACTGAATATGTTTGGACACAGTTTATTCACAACTATAAATTTTATAAATTTATCTGCTATTTGTTTAAACTTATTAATCACATTTCCCCATTTTAAATATCCACATATACTTCATGCCATAAATCCTTACATACATTGTTAATAATTTTAGGGAAATCACATCATTTAAATGCCATAAGGGCTATTTAAGAGACCATATGAAATGAAACAACAAAAAAAGGAAAATCTTATTCTCAAAAAGTATATATTTTAGTCTTCTGGTTTTTTTTTTTAATTTTTGAAAAGCACTGGCCAAAACCACCTTTCTATAATAAATGGTTATTTTTAAAATAGGTCTTACTGTATATAATTTATTTCACAATGAAACACATATAACTTGTATCAATGAAACTCTCAACTATACCACTTGAAAATATTTAAACTAAGACCCTTATAATTATTACCACCATTTTGTTATCACTAATCAAAATCAAAATATTGTGGAAATCAATATATCAGAAACAAAAATGACATTAGAAT
Organism: Symphalangus syndactylus; assembly: GCF_028878055.3. NCBI lineage: Eukaryota > Metazoa > Chordata > Mammalia > Primates > Hylobatidae > Symphalangus > Symphalangus syndactylus. The sequence goes on along the minus strand of NC_072428.2, from coordinate 76,549,670 downwards.
TGCTTACAGTCTAATTAAGTGGAAAAATACACTTTAAACATGGAAAAATATGCAGGAACAAAAGCCAAGAATAGTTGGTAGACCTTAAGACAGAAATCACTTCTGAAGAGAGAACTTGAAGGAGATAATTCTCTAGTTAAGAGATGTTTTCCACTTTTAAGTTGAATTTTCCTAAGCGTTGAATCCATATTACAGAAAATCCCTGGAGAATTTAGTTGCAGCTTAGCTACCCAGCTAAGCCATTATTTGTCTAGAATTCAACTAGCCAAAGGGCTGGAGTGGGAGAAGAAAAAAAAATTCAAAAGCAGTACTTTCACAGAGAAAATTCTCTAGAGGCTATAAATTCCTCAATAAATACATGATAAATAAATTTATTTGGAGTGACAAGACAGCTGCCAAATAAACCTTATCCCTAGTGTGCCTTATAATATCTAAACACTCCTCCAATGGAAATAACAGAAATCTATTTGTATATCAATGTACAGCTCAAAGAATATTTTTCATTTGCTTTGCTCAATTTAATCTTCATATTGTCTTTGAAATATAGGTATTATTACTTATGTCCCTGCTTTGGACATAAGGAAACCAACTAATGGAATTCAAGTATAAAGAGTTGAGCTGGAGAAAGAGAAGAAAATGGACTCAGATAAAATTAATTTAAAGCTATGTTTTAGAAAATGATAACGTGAAGAGAACACCAATAACATTTCTTATTCTCCTTTGGCTATACTATGATATTCTAGGCATAGCTTTCAAAAATATAAATATAAATTTAGTCTATAAATGTGTAATAATAGCCTCAACTATGTGCCCAGTCCATTAATTTTATGCTGTTCATTGTACTACTCCTACTACCAATTCTAATTTTATGATTAGAACTATTCTTTATAGTGAGGATGGGGTTGGTAGAAGAGAAGAAAAGAAACATTGCAGTGGTTTGACAATTCTGTGGGAAAATAATACGCACTCAAGCTTTAAAAAAATTCATTTTGTTTTATTTTTATATGCAGTGAATAAATATAATTTTAGTGTAATATAGATAGTCATGCAGGTATGTTTAGCAATTTATGACTTTGACAAGATGATGAGAAGAGACTGAAGAAAAATAGTCATTGAATGAACAGAGTGACTAAGCAGATGAAAATATGGAGGGGAAAATGTTGAGATTCAGTGTAGGCACTATGTAGGCTCTGGGTAGAAAGTAACTATTTACATTTATTCAGTAGACCATAGTAGTCGGCAGACCCCACAGATAATAATAAAAGTGCATACTTTGTTATGTGCAAACTGTCAGGGAATAAGTAAGTGAGACACAGTTTAAATCTCTTCAGTTTAGTGGGCTGCCACATACGTAAATAATATAACATGATATTCTATGAGTGAATCACTAAAGTAAGTTCTATAAAATAGTGATTCCATATTAAATACTGAAAAGACTAAGGAGGTTGGGTTATCCTAGGTATTATGATTGGAATTTTTTCATCAAGTTGGAGAAGACATGCTGAAAATGCATATGAGTTCATGTCTTGCAAGGTGTTCAGGTGAATCCCCCTCCTGTGGATCACTCAGAAAAACATTACTTTGTGATATACTGAGCTATTATTTTTTTGGTCTCAAGATGATTACAGGCTATGTATAGACATTTTGCTAATGAAACTTGAAAATAATATTTTGTTTAGAAATCAATGTTCTGTGTTGAGTAGATTTTACTTATAATTTTTTAAAGGGTTAGTTGATTACTCTTGCTTTTGCAATTTAGCCCCTAAATAGTTAATTCTTGGGCTTCTTGAGTAACTCAGAGCCTTAAATGCTTGGCTAATATGAAAAATGGTCAGCCCTGCAACCAGCAGGAGGCATAAGAGGATTTGATAACTGTTGGAAAAGGCAGCCTAAGGCAACAGGACTCTAATCAGTCAGTGCCACTACTATTAGAAACTCTGAGAGCAGATGACAGAAGTGAGAATCCTCTTTGAGGATCAGCAGGGATTTTGAACAACTGTACCTGCTCTTCTTTAACATTAACATCTGTCAAACCTCAACTTGTGTAAGACATTTCAACTCTTAATTATTCTTTTGGTTACGATTCCTCCTCTTTTCTCTCTACTGACCCAAGGAGTAAATAAGGCATCTTTGCTTTATGTCTACTGTGTGAATCTGTATCTTTGTGTAAAGATATATTTGTGTGGTGAAAAGTTTTTGAAGCTTTACTTCCAGCCAAGAAAATAAGTTTCCAACCAGGTTATTCCAGCTAGTGTCAGGAAACCAGGAGTACTAATTAAAGGAAATTTGCCAGGAAACACAAGCAATCAAGAAATTACTGCCTGTTTGTAAATGGAGGGAGAGAGGAAATACTAATTTTGGATTGTGGAGTTATGTGAGTGTTGTGATTGTGTTATTATATTGCAATATACTCATGGGAATTTTAGCACAAATTCTCTACAATGTGAGAGAGAGGAGGATCACACCTAAATAGTGAGATCATACCCTGTACTAGCATCCTGAAAATGTAGCAGCTATCTAAGGAAGGAGCCCAAAACTGGAAAGGAAGTCTCAATGAGATAGCAGAGAATAGCCATTTATTTTGTCTTAGCTTTGATGGTAAAGTGACCAAGATATTGTGAAAGGAGTTCCTGGGAACTAAATATGATATTGCCCTTCAAATATTGGAATTAATAAGTCTAATCTCTTCGATCAAAATAGTCTCCTGGTCATGATTAAAGATATTCTTTTCCAACAGAAACTCAGCAATATTCTTAAACAGTTACCAAGAGAATTAGCATAGCTGTCAGTGGTGAAACCACTTGAGAACATGGATGATGAAAAAGTACAGATGTGGAAGGGGTAAAGACAAAAGCTAGTTGCACTCTTCTTCTATGATCTAAAGTATTTTCAACTTACTCTATTCTACTGTTTCACACAGCATAATAATTCATGTACATGTCTGCTTTCTTCATTGGAACTTGAGCTTCTTGAGAGCAGATTTCTCATCTTTATATGCATAGTTCCTGACCCTGGGCCAGGCACTTGGAAGACTCTAGACAATGAATAATGTTAATGAAGGAATAAATAGTACCTGAAAACTAAAGCAACTTCATCTCTATTTAGGGATGAGATGGCATATTTGCAAACTAGTGGTTATTTTCATAATTGCCATTGTATTCAGGTAGAAAATAAGTGTTATTGAGGTATAAGATTAATAAGTATACATAGATCTGATACTATAAACAAAATGAACTAAGAACTTCCCTGTTTGACAAAACTTCCTAAAGTTAGAAGAACTTGGATAGTTTAGTATCTTATATAGAACTGAAAAATATTCCTTCATGCCAATATATGTCTGCCTGTAACTGTTATGAACCCCTTTAGAACCAAATACACCCCTGGCCACCACCCCCAAACACCAACCATCTTCAAAAACAAGATACGGATCTTGTCTATAGAAATGCAAACATGACCAAAGATGCTAGAATTCTCAGTCCTGTCATACGGATAGCTGTGTAGTATTATCGGCAGACAGAAAAACTGAGAAGAAAATTGGAAAGTTAATAAATTTTATAACTCATAAAACCTTTGTGAAAACTTCTAAAACTCTCTGTATGACGGAAGAAGGGAACTCAAAGTTAGCAATTAAGCTCCCAGACATGTCTTAGTCAAACTAAGGCTTAAGGAATCTAAATGAAGCTCAGTGAGTTGCTCAAGTGGTAGAACCAGGACCAGAAAACAGTTTTTTAGACTCTTGGGTCTATGCATGTATTACAAAATGGGCTTTGTCTTTATGGAAAATTTTATCAAACAATAGAGGCTAGAGTTCTGTGTTAACAAGGATCTGAAGCCAAGTTCTAACTCATTGGAAAAGATTGCTGTGGTTGATTATGTATGATCAAAATACCATCTCACACCAGTCAGAATGGATATTATTAAAAAGTCAAAAAGTAACAGATGCTGGCAAGGTTGCAGAGAAAATGAAACACTTATACACTGTTGGTGGGCACGTAAATTATTTCAACCATTGTGGAAGGCAGTATGATGATTCCTTGAAGAAATAAAAGCCCAACTACCATTTGACCTAGCAAACCTATTAGAGTGTATATACCTAGACAAATATAAATCATTCTACCTTAAAGACACATGCACACAAATGTACACTGCAGCAGTGTTCACAATAGCAAAGACATGGAATCAATCTAAATGCCCATCAATGACAGATTGGATAAAGATAATGTGATACATATACACCATGGAATAATATGCGCCCATAAAAAAGAATGAAATCATGTCTTTTGTGGGAACATGGGTGGAGCTGGAGGCTTTATCCTTAGAAAACTAATGCAGGATCAGAAACAAATACCACATCTTCTTACTTATAAGTGGGAGGTAAATGATGAAAGCTCATGAACATAAAGAAGAAAACAACAGGCAGTGGGGCCGATTGGAGGATGGAGGGTGGGAGGAAAGAGAAGAGCAGGAAAGATAACTATTGAGTACTGAGCTTAATACCTGGGTGATGAAATAATCTGTACAGCAAACCCCCAAGACACGAGTTTACCTATGTAACAAACCTTCACATGTACCCCAAATATAATTTTTTTTTGAAAGAAAGAGTGGCCAATTATCAGCTCTTCCTATACTACTTCCCCATGTTGAGGTCTCCAGATATGTATGTTTACCCCAATAGTAACACCGATTTGACTGATTATAAGATCGCTAAAAAATGGAAAGAATCGCTTCCAACTACAGAGAATTAGAAGTGATGGTAGGTGCCCCCTCTTATACTAGCATACTAGATAGAACTTCATTGACTGGCTTATCCTCAAAGGCAGATTCAGAGATAATCAGAGAAAGAGGAGGAAAAGAGGATATGTCCAGAAAGTGGGTTATGCCCTGGAATTCTCTGCTGCTGAAGAAAAAAAAAAAAGAGAAGAAATTTCTCATAGAATTTATAGAATTAGAAAATATTTGCATAATTTCTGTGATTTTAATAGCAAAAATTAAAGTATTGCAGCTTTTCATACCAATCCTTTCCACCTAACTAAAGTATCTTTATTTTTGAATCTTAACAATGAAGAGGCTTGCCTTTTGAATGATGGAAGTTCTTCACAAACATAAGACAAGTAATCATTTTCAGGCAATTAAGAGTTGTCTCTTTTAGGTGGCCAATTCCATGGACTTGCTCAACATAGCACAAAGACTATAATTTATACATTGCTATACTTAAAGTACTTTCTGGCATATTCTTCTAAGAAAGAAAAAAAAGCATTGTAGCAGCTCAATAAGGTAATTGTTATCTAAATATGTAATATGATCATTCTTACCTAAATATGTAGAGAAAAAAACATGCTTTAAAATGTTATATTGGTTAGTAACAATCTTTTGGACACTCATTCATACTAGAGTCTTTTTCATGTGTTTGTGCCCCTTTCTCTGAATGGTCTTGCTGCCCATTACCTTTTTTTCTGGCTGAAAAGGCCCAGTCACAAAGAACTTTCAGAGCCCACTACATTTCAGATCTATTCTTGTTTTCAATGCCTAATTCTGTGTGGAGCAGTGTAATTTAAATTCAATTTTAGAGTAATTTTAATAGAACATTTGCATAATACAGTTCTTGCTTCTTGTAATTCAAATCTGCTTACTCCAAATAGGTTTCTCCATGGACGCCCCTCTGCCATGCACCAAGTACTAATACATTTGGCTTACCCGTAATGAGAGTAGGGAGGCAAAAAGAAGCAAAGCCTATGGGAAGAGGACTGAGGTGGGATTTCATAAACCTATTAATTAACAATACTAGAAGGACCTTGAATTTTCACAGAATTACACTTTGTTAAAACAAGCACACCTGTTATCTAATCCTTCCATTCTAATCTCTACTGGGCAACTTCAGGCTCAGACAAGCTCCCTCAGGCAATATATTCACATTCGAAAGGGTGATATCCTGGGTAATTTTCATCCTGAAATTTGGTGAAAAGTAAACGGAATTTAAAAGGGCCTTTTCTCTATCCTTGACTATCAGATGGCAATAATTACTGCTACCTGCTCTTGTCTGCTTCTATTCCTCATTTGCATTTGTTGGATATCTGGTTGGATTTTTTTCGTAAATTGTTTTGGCTATTTTTTCTCTCTCCTCTTCCATAAGCCCTTTTTGGAAATTATTCTGAGAGTAGGGCAGAAGAAATTCCAACATCCTTAAATGTGTTTATTTCCATTCATTACAGAAAAAAAAAGTTTAAGAAATACAACTGCATACAGTGGCTGTTATATCAAGAAATGTACCTGCATACATTGATTTTTATATCATTATTATTGATATTTAATATAAGGTTTTTCTCTTTTTCTCACTTCATGGGTATGTAAAATATGTATCATGTTTACAACTCTTGGTCTTCTATTAAGAATTATTTAGGTAACCAATTTACATCTTAAATTCATATTTCTTTTCTATTTCTAGATATTCTGCCGACACAAATTTAAGTGGATAATTAAAAAAAAAAAAAACTTATGCCTTCAAGGTGGCTGCTAGTACAAAAGGAGAATTTTGTTACAATAACTCTTTTTTCTAAAATATCCTCCTAACTTGATTTTTTAAACTCAGGTTTCTCACCTGCCCAAAACCATTTTCATGCTACTGCCAAACTTAATTACCTAAAATAACTGTCCGATCATCTACTACCCACATCAAGCCTGTGATGTATCACCACTGCCTTCAAGGTTTTTCATTGTGAAAGTTCTTCAAGATGAACTCATTTAGACCTATATCACAAAGCAAACCTTAACCTTCATTCCTTTACTCATGGTCATTGAAAGTAATACCTCCAGGCCACCATTTATTATTACCTTACTGGAATATACTGTTTCCTTAAATTCTCAACTTATCCATAACTTCTTTTTTGAAAGGCTTCCATAGTGAAACAATCATAAAAATTTCATTCTTTATGTTTCCAGAACATGGTTTTAAAAATTTACCTAGCATATATATTATTCTGCCTCATATTAAAGGTAATTGCTTCTTGTTTTTAACTTACCTCATTAATCTATATGTTCCTTAAGGACCTGCATTTGGACTTATTGTAATCTCCTCCCCAAAATAGCCATGACTGACATCCAGAGTAAATAAATGCTTTATAAATTAACATCAATTTAAATTAAATGTCTAAAACTCATTAACATAAACAAGCAATTTCAGTACCATTCAGCTTTCACTATCTGAAGCAGCTTTTATGATTATCTTTCCCCAGGTCCGTGATACCTCCTGCAATTTCTCCCTAAACATTTGACCTATGGTCTAGGAATGTAGTCTCTTGTGTTACATTTTCACCTGATCAATTTTAGGCCTATAATGCTTTAATTAAATTATTGATTATTCAGTGGTCTCTTCATTCATTCAATAGCTTGTTCTATTTATGTGTGCTGGAGTACTACTTCTGCAGTGAGCATTCTAAGATCATTGAGAAAGAAGAAAAGATGTAATCTAAAGCAGAAAGACTTTTTGTCTTCCTGACATGTATTTAAATTCACTGGTAATTTTCTTTCAGAATGAGTGATCAATGTGTATAGCTCTCAGTATCCTTTAAACTTGGCCACTCAATATGCACCCCCCGATTTTGTATTTATAGCCAATGCCCAAGTAGTCAGTCACTGCCAAAAACAATAAAAAAGAAAAAGAAAAAAAAACCCACACAAAGTAGATTGATTTAAAAAGGCTTATATACACAATGGAGAATCCAGGACAAAAGAGAAGATTCAGGCCGGGCGCGGTGGCTCACGCTTGTAATCCCAGCACTTTGGGAGGCCGAGGCGGGTGGATCACGAGGTCAGGAGATCGAGACCACAGTGAAACCCCGTCTCTACTAAAAATACAAAAAATTAGCCGGGCGTGGTGGCGGGCGCCTGTAGTCCCAGCTACTTGGAGAGGCTGAGGCAGGAGAATGGCGTGAACCCGGGAGGCGGAGCTTGCAGTGAGCCGAGATCGCGCCACTGCACTCCAGCCTGGGCGACAGAGCGAGACTCCGTCAAAAAAAAAAAAAAAAAAAAAAAAAAAGAGAAGATTCAACAAGGAGATGGTAGTTGTAACATTAGGCAGCTAGCCCACGGAGTACTACTCTTAATTAGCATTATTACCCCCAGTGAAACTGGCTTAATACCTTGTGTGTAGGCACTCTGCCATCTAACAGATGGATCTGCACACAAGATGCCAAGAAACCACATATGAACATCAAACATGGCTCTTATCCATGTTATTTTCAGCTTATAGTATTTAAATGACTGTTGTCCTGCAATGCCATGGCTGCAGTTATAGAGAAGAACAAATACATCAATTCCAATCACAGCAACTGTTAGGGACCAGACAAGAGGGGTTCCCATTTCAATGTGTTTTTTTTTTTTTTAAGTGTTACACTGAATTTTACTCACTGGAAAGACCTAAAGTTTTGATGTTCTGGTAGTACAGAGACTCCAGAAAACACACACACACACACACACACACACACATATTCATAGATCTATATATTTTTATATATAATGATATAGATACATATATATGTAATGAGTCATGTTTGAAATGTAAACACTGTTTACTGAAAGTTATATATGTATCTATATCATTAGCAAATGGCCTAAAGTCATCATCCCAAAAACTGATTACAGTTTTCTAGAGGCTGAGGAGAATTTTGTTTACAAAAATAGTTTCCATTAAAATCAAGCTCTATCAAAATATACCTTTATTAGCAGTATATATCACCAGAATTTGAAATGGTTGATTTCTAGTGACACTTAGAAGTTTAAATTTTGACTATCAGAATACATTTCAATTTTTCAAAGAAAAAGCATTATATGTTAGCCAGATAGCCAACTATGTTTCTCATAGCATTAAATATATATATATAAAACAAAATATTAAAGTCAATTAATAATAATGAAGCACCCATTACATTCACAGAACTATGCTGAGCTGTGAGGGGGATACAGAAACAAATAAGGCACAGGCCTACTTTCTTTGGACTTTCCATGCAACTGTGAAGGGCATATGTAATAAGAGTCATGTTTGAAACGTAAACACTGTTTACTGAAAGAAGTTATATCCGGTTCAAGGCATCATAAAAGACCCCTGGAAAAGGTAAAGTCTGAAATAGGCTAAAGCAAATGGGTAGAACTTGCAGTAAGTTGACTATGGTGCTACGTTGGCATTAAACCCTAATACAGGCTCAATAAAACAAGTGAGTCAATGGCTCTAATAATCAACATGTAATTTAAATGATTTCTCCACTGCTTTCCATATTTTATCATTTAAAAATAGTATTTCAATAATTACCTAAGTAATTAATAATCTTCCCTGGTGGCTTCCCTGACATAGATGCCATTCGGCATCCTTAGCGAGGCAAGTGCTGCTTCTAGCTATAGGGATAATCATGACAACCTGTCTGCTCACGGAGACCTAGCCAAAGAGAAGGCCAACCCATGAAAGCCCACTGTGCCAGCTTCTGGATGTGAGATATCTGAGAGATTTCCAGGGACACTTCCAACAGAACCGCCTTGTTCATCTTGCCCTCCAACTTTTCCAGAATTTTTAACATCTTTCATTCCTATGGAAAACTGACTTCTGCTTTACTGCTCAGCTCAAAAGAATCCAGTCTAGGAAGTTAATTTTTTTTAATATATGAATTGCTCCAAATTACCTATTTTCCTCCTTCTGGTTGTTTCACTACTTTGGTTCCATTCAGGACAGGAGCTTTTCTTTTCCACAGGCCCATAACCAACAATCTGTCCTCTGGTTGTTTTCAGCCTTGACTTTTCTTGACTCATTGATTTAATAAACTTCTGCTCTAGAGAAGAAACTGGCTGGCCCTTATCAGTGGGCATATAAACTTTAATGACCCTCTCAACTAACAGTAAAACCATCAAATTTGCTTTAATAATCAGTGTCTTCAAGTGTGAATGTCTCCCAGGAGGCATCCGTCCTCTCTGTAGGAGGGAAACAATGGCATGGAATAAAATGTAATCTCTTCCCTGGCTGCCAGGGTGTTATTAAGCTACCAGGCCCTGGTGAAAATTTAAAGAAAATAACTACTCAGCAGAGATTCACATATTATTTAATAATATAAAATATTAAACAAAATACCTGGCTTACGGTAGACACTCAATAAATAGTTAAAGAACTGCAAATAAATATCTCTCTTTTCACATTCTTACTGTGGACCTATATAAACCCTGTTACCTAGTAGCTGCTTGATGAAACTGCCCTTCATCCAAAGGCAAAATTATTTTTATAATTATATGCATAATTTATAAATTAAGTTTTATGAGTAAAAATATTATAGATTTTTTGCAAAATTTCAGTATGCAATTTTGAATTTCCTATAGCAAATAACAAGTCATTTGCAAATAATATAGTTATATTAGTCTATTCTCATATTGCTATAAAGAACTACCTAAGACTGGGTAATTTATGAAGAAAAGACTTTCAGTTGAATCACAGTTACACAGGCTGTACAGGAAGCATGGCTGGGAGACCTCAGGAGACTTACAAGCGTGGAAGAACGCAAAGGGGAAGCAAGCAGGTTTTACCATGGCAGAGCAAGAGAGAGAGAGCAAAGGGGAAGTGCTACCCACTTTTAAACAACAAGATCTTATGAGAACTCCTATCATGAGAACAGCAAGGGGGAAATCTGCCTTCCCACCATGTCCCTCCTCCAACATTGGGAATTACAATTCGACGTGAGATTTGAGTGTAGACACAGCCAAACCATATCAATGGTCAGTATCAGAAACTAAAAACAAGCCCATTCTTTATTAATTTATTCAATTAATATTAGACATTCTATCCATCGAGGTTGGTGAGCTTATGCTTCAATAATAAACAGCCTGAAAACTCAATGGCTTCACTGAGTTAATTTTATTATTATTATTTATTTTTTCTTTGATACGGAGTCTGGCTCTGTGGCCCAGGCTGGAGTGCAGTGGCGCCATCTCCGCTCACTGCAAGCTCCGCCTCCCAGGCTCACGCCATTCTCCTGCCTCAGCCTCTGGAGTAGCTGGGACTACAGGCGCCCGCCACCAGGCCCAGCTAATTTTTTGTATTTTTAGTAGAGACGGGGTTTCACCATGTTAGCCAGGATGGTCTCATCTCTTGACCTCGTGATCCACCCGCCTCGGCCTTCCAAAGTGCTGGGATTACAGGCGTGAGCCACTGCGACTGGCCAATTTTATTCTTATAAAATACCCATTTTACTCACACTGTGTGTCCATTGCAAGTTCATAAGAAGGTTCTGCTCACTTTGGTTATCCACTGATTCAGTTTGACAGAGATTTCATCTCTATTTTTCCTTGATCACAGATGCAGGGAAAAAAGAGACAATATTGAACTAAACACTAGTTCTTAAAGCTATTTCATGAAATGACATCACATCTGCCAAAATTTCACTGACTAAAGAAAGTCACATAGCTATTCCTGGGTTAAATAGGAAAAGATATATAATCCCCCCATATTTTGTGGCATCAGAGAAGGTAAATCAGATAAATGGTGAATATTCCACAAACACCTACTAATTAGCAGGTGTAAGGCACTAAGACACAAGGTGAACAAAATAGGCATAGCTCTGGTTGACTATTATCACCCCGTTGGTTGAGGACTATTTATTTCTCTCTGTGTCCTCCTTATATTAAAAAACACACACACGTCCAAATCTGCAATTGTGGATGATGATGGTGACTATGTAATTAGAAAGTAATTAGAAGTAATTAGAAAATAATCAATAACATTTACAATGAAGTTGAATAAATACTTTGAGCTGCGGAGGCCTAAATGCAGAATACAGGTTTTTTTCCTGCTCAATTTATCAAGACCCACTACAAGCAGTACCTGTTAAGAGACAAGCTGCCCTCTTAATGTACGTGCCATGATTCTAAGTGCCTCTCTCTGTCTGTCTTCATCTAGGAAATTAGTAGAATTTCTTACCATTGTAGAACTCTTACCATTTCTACAAACCTAAAAGACAAAAATCCCAATTACCTGCCCATCTTGCCTCTGGGGACTACCATTAGAACGAGAGGAACTAAAAAATAAGTGTGAATATGTCTCATAAAGTAAAAAATTGCTACATAAATTTAGGAAGACTATTTTTATAAACCCAAAATAATGAGCCTCTAATGAGGACAGTGGGAATGGAGGAGGAGGTCGAGGAAAGAAAAACTGGGGGAGGTCTGTTATGATATTTGCAGAGATAAATAACTAGTCTGCTTCTTAATTATTAGGTTTTTCTTTTCTTTTTTTTTTTTTTGAAATGGAGTCTTGTTCTGCTGTCAGGCTGGAGTGCACTGGTGTGGCCTCTGCTCACTGCAACCTCTGCCTCCTGGGTTCAAGCAATTCTCCTGCCTCAGCCTCCCGAGTAGCTGGGATTACAGGCATGTGCCACCACACTCAATTAATTTTTGTATTTTTAGTAGAGATGGGGTTTCACCATGTTGGACAGGCTGGTCTCGATCTCCTGACTTTGTGATCCACCCGCCTCTGCCTCCCAAAGTGTGGGATTACAGGCATGAGCCACTGCGCCCAGCCAGGTTTACTTATTGTTTTCTACTCTTTTTTTTTAAGCTTAAGGTCCTATTTTCTTTTACTTGTGACCTTTAAATAAGAGTTGTTGATTTCTTCTGGATCACCAAAAGTGTCTATAAGTTTATGCTGGGGACCATAACCTGGACGGAACAGAAAAGTTGGACTTTTTGTCCATTAGGTTGTCAATCTTGGCTGAAGGCATTATGATATAATGGGAATACCATGAATTTTGAAGACAAACTGAACTCATTTTGAATATAGACTATATTGCTCATTACTAAATTTCTCTCTGAACCTCATATTTTTTCTTCAAAATGATGATAATGCCATCCATGACATAATATTAATATAGGATTTTTTTTAAAGTAATGCAATACCAGAGGATAAATGCCTAGCCCAGAGGTTCTCCCTCAGTCCTTTGGTAGTCCATATACATATATATACATATTTATTTCTGCTGGGTGTTCCCCTCAAAGCATGTGGTATGTTCCATCTTTACAGTTTCTAATTTCATATGAAATATAAAAGTTATGACTATCTACTTCTGGGAGTATTTTAGTAAGTCTATAATCAGTAACACTGTAAGTGATAACTAGACTTAAGATGTTATCTCTCTTTAAGGTAACTTGAATTTTGAAATGAGATAAAGTCTTAGAAAATCAATCAATTGTATATAACCACTACATTCTGGGTTTTTGTACTTTCAACTTGTGTAACTGTAAACTAATCATTATTTATGCTTGAAGAAGTTACTTCTGATCCTAAGCCCTAAGTTTTGTCTTTTTGTGTGCTACTTTGTTGTTTTTAGCTTTAACACAAAGAACCACGTTTTATTTTAATAAATAAGTCCCTGCTAGCCCTAACATTCTACAGTTTTTGTTGCGGAATTGCATGTACAATGAACTAAAGAATGAAAATAATATTTACTGAATGCAAAAATATTGAGCAATGTGTGGAGCTACTCTAAGCACCCTTAATTCTCAAAGAATTTCTAAAGGTTGTTATTATTCCCCCTTTTTCTTTTCTTTTTTTTTTTTTTTTTACAAATAAGGACTTTTAGTCTTAGTAACAGTTAAGAGGCTTGCCTCAGGTTGGATGGCTGACAAGTCAATGAGCCAGATGAACTGACTTAAAAGCCTTTGTTATTTTCACCAGGGAACAGCACTGCAACAGGAAGGCCTTTTTTTGCCACCCACAAAATTAGACCATTAAAAAGTCCACTATTTTTAAGGTTGTTTTGCTGCACTTGTTTTTATAGTACCACTTGTAAGCTCCTAGAAAAGAGAAGCATGCATAATTTGCTTAAGTTCCAGCACCTTAAAAAACTCAAGGATCAAGTATTTTCTTTTAAATATGGTTCACAATAAAACAAAAGATGTGGAAAAGAGGAGGAAGAGAGAGGAAGAAAGAAGTGAGGAAATGAAGAAGAAAGCCAGTATTTTATTTCTTAGTCATGATTAACTTTAGATTTACACTAAGTAATAGTGAGGGAAGACAGAGACCCTCTCATATTGTTTTATATTCAGTACCTGTTTTAAGAAAACAACAAGGAAATAAAACCAAAGACAGGCAGCCCGGCGCAAGGCCCGAAACCAGGCCTGGGCCTGCGTGGCCTAAACCCAGTGGTTAAAAATCAACTCATAACTTAGAAACCAATGTTATTCATAGAGTCCAGACATTGTATAGAAGAACATTGTGAAACTCCCTACCCTGTTCTGTTTCACTCTGACCACCAGTGCATGCAGCCCCTGTCACGTACCCCCTCTGCTTGCTCAAATCAATCACGACCCTTTCATGTGAAATCTTTACTGTTGTGAGCCCTTAAAAGGGACAGAAATTGTGCACTCAGGGAGCTCGGATTTTAAGGCAGTAGCTTGCTGATGCTCCGAGCTAAATAAAGCCCTTGCTTCTACAAGTCGGTGTCTGAGAGGTTTTGCCTGCGGCTGGTCCTGCTACAATAGTGTAACTTTAGATCTTACACTAAGTAATAGCTATCTAAGCACATCTTTATGGATAGCCATTCTTCACCATAAATAAGGTACTATAAAATTAAACTTTATTTCAAAAGCCCTTTAAATTTTTTAAACTTTAATGTCATTCTTCATTCAATTCTGTGGCATCACAAACAAGAATTGATTTTACATTGAAGGGCAAGAAAATTTTTTTCTACCCCTCATAAGTTATGTTCCTGAAGCCTGCAGACTATACTGGCAAAAGATCGATTATCAGAGGGAAAGAAATTCAAGTTTTATTTTTAATTTTATGTACATGGGGCATCCACAGAAAAGTGAAAATCTAAAGAAGCAGACTTGGGGCATATATGCCATTTTAACAAAGGGCAATAAATTGAGAGAAGGTGAGTAGAAAAACATGTGGATAAGGCTTGTTTAGTAAGGTTTGTTATGGAGACTCAATTCAAGTGCTGTCTATAGTCTTTCTAATATGGGAAGGGGACACCTTTACAAAAGAAAATGTATATCATCTTTACAAAGGAAATCAGTGCCCTTCATTTATGTAGAGAGGGAGAGGACAGAGAGATTTTCCTCTGTCTGTTGTTTTTCAATTGTCTTCAGCTCAAAATAACCCTATTCCAAAATGACATATTTTGAGATGCCACACTCTGATCCCCATCAATGCCGATGGGATTTTAGATATTTAAAAGAGCACTGAAGTCTATTTAAAAACCTAGTGAAGATGGGTGTGAGGAAGATTCTTCAGACACTGTTGGATGCCATGCTGGAAACACTCTTCCTATGTCAAAATTTACTTAAAGTTGCATATCTTTCAACCTAGCACTATTTCTTTTTCAAAATATATCCTAAGGCAATAATAACACCCATGTACAAAAAATGTGTTTAGATGTTTGTTAAAGAAACACATAACAGTAATAAAATAAGTGGTCGGGGGGGTGGGGAATCTAAATGTCCATCTACAGGTGAATGCATATATAAATTATTGCAACCAACCTATAAACCAGACATTTATAATCTAGATCTGTATTAATTGACAGATGTCCTTGACATATTATTGAGTGAAAATACTGGTTACAGAATACAGCATGAGTATAAATTTTATGTAAATAATACTTTCTATGTAATTATTCGTTTGGATTTGTCTATAATCACCAAAACACTAAGTAATCTTTATTTGTACTTTATATGTTATTTTAATCTTTATTATTAAGAGATGTCATTTTATTATTGGAAAAAATAAGGTTATTTTGAATTAGGAAATATGTTTGGGTTTTGAAATATTAAGAAATATTAAAAATGTTGCTATAAATTTTTAATGAAATGAAGCTTGAGAGATTTGAAAATGTTTGGGGACAAAATATTTAGGTATATTCTCAATATCAATAAGGAGTTTAAATATTGCTACAATGTGATAAGCACAACTTGAAATATAGATCAATTTCATAATACAGATCTATAGAGAGTGAGCAGAATGTCAGAACATGGGAGAATCTATTACTTGTCTAACATGTAGAGTACCTCCATTTTTCCTTCATATCTTACCTATATTTTAAACCTGTTGGGGTATTACTCATTTCAACTCTGAGATTGCATATTGATTTAAAATGTAATGAGTTAGTTTGCATCCTCGCCTATTTTTGGGCAAGATTTTATACAGTTTAACTGATATTTAATCCCCACAAAAACTTTACTTGTAAGAGGACACAAATTGATTCAAAGTATTTTATGTTTTAATAATTAAACAGCCTTTCCTCAAAATGAATTTAAAATCTTGTCCTAGTCTCTGAAGAAAAAATCATCAAGGGAACTCGATTAAAAGTGGCCTATTTCCTATACATCAAGTATCATCCAATCTCAGAATCAGTCTTTGGTTTTGGCTCAAAGGGGATAGGCCAAAAAGAAATCTTAAAAAGTTTTTATAGTCACCTGTTGTCTTATCAAATAGTAGATCTTATACATTCTTTCTTGTCAATAATAACTTAATTGTAAATTTTTTGTAACTCCAAGGGTAAATTCTTGAGGGTATGGATATCCCATTCTCCATGTGCTTATTTTACTTTACCTGCCTGTATCAAAGTATCTCATATATTCCACAAATATATACAACTATTATGTACCCACAAAAATTAAAAATAAAAACATTTTTTTCAAAAATAGTTATTGTAAGGTCAGCTGCGGTGGCTCACACCTGGAATCCCAGCACTTTGGGAGGTTGAGGCAGGTAGATACCTGAAGTCAGGAATTTGAGACCAGCTTAGCCAATGTGGTGAAACCCCATCTCTATTAAAAATACAAAAATTAGCCGGGCATGGTGGCATGCACCTGCAGTCCCAGCCACTTGGGAGGCTGAGGTAGGAAAGTCATTTGAACCTGGGAAGTGGAGGTTGCAGTGAGCCAAGACTGTGCCACTGCACTCCAGCCTGGGTGACAGAGCGAGACTCTGTCTCTAAATAAATGCTATTTAAAAACATTAAAAAGTTATTGTAAAATGTTGGTGTGATATACTTACCATGAAACAACATTTCTGACCTGAAACTGGATTCTGGTAAACAATCCTGAGAGATGGAAGGTGCAACTGTGCATTCATGTCTTATTCACTACATCAGCTAATTTTAGACTGTACTCAGTAATGATGGTATCTCATTGTTCTCATTTTTTATTCTATATTATCCATGATTCCTGCCATGACAGTTAAATTGTTCTAAAATTTACTATAGTCAAAAAGTTTAAAATTACACTTGTGTGTAATTTTGTTTCTAGAACTTTTGAAAACTGATGATGGTGATGAAAGAAAGCTTACTTGTGACTCTTGATGAGTTTAGATTGGATCACAGCCAAAAAAAGGGGTTTCAGAGTACCTAATGCAACTATTTTTCAAATATTAAGGAAGTAATTGTTATCACATTTCAAAATGTCCTTAATAAGCTGTAAATAAATTAGATATTTTCATGTATTATGAATGTTACTATTCTTTTGTTATAATTTAACACTGTGTTTTAATTAATATAACAGAATGGTAACCTAAAACACTCAAATTTCTCAGCATGTTCCATCTGGAGAGCTTAGCAGATAGTAGTACTAGTTTCCTCAACTTCGTAAATATTTGTCAGTTTTGCCCATGAGGCTACACGCTACAAGAGAGTAATTAATACATGTGTTATTAGGTCTTGCCTCCTCAGTACCTCAGCTCAGTGTCCATTATATACTAGGCACTCAAAAATCATCTGTTGAGTGAGTAAATGCTTATGCTCCCGTATTTTTGTTCTATAAACATCCACGATTAAATGCATCTTTTATATCTCTAGGAAATGGCAGATATGTCTATATAATAATAACTTTACATCAAGAAAATGTTATTTTTAAGAAAGTTCCTATTATGTGGTTTAACTGCAGTTAAAGTATCTGTTCCTCCATACCAGAGATTAGACACATGAGGGCGTGAATTACTGTCTGTTTTATTCCTCTTTCCTCAGTACATAGGAGTGTTTATCACAGAGGCTTAATAAATATTTTAAAATATATTAATGGATGAATATCAAGAGGATCATTACGTGGCTTTCTTAGGCATAGCATCATAAGCAGGTATTACCTTAAACATTCATTATTTCAATAGTTATTAAGAACATGCTAGGCACTTCACTAAATGTTGGTTATACATTTGTTTCCATCCAAAATTGTATTCAGATATTTAAAGATCAAGAAACTCAGTTGTATTATCAGAGTCCATTAAGATCAGCTGTAGAATGTCATAACCCAAAAGAAGAGATTGGTAAAAGAGAGTGTCAATCTTAAATTACAGCAAGGATATATACAGAAGGAGCAGGAGAGAAAAAGTATAAAATAAAAGTAAAATTTAAAAAATTGGTTATAAATATTAAGAAGAATGAAGGACTCATAACAACTTCCCAGCAGATATTCTCTTTCAGGAAGTCTCCAACTTGAACTCTCATTACCGTAACAAAATAATTTTCAAGTCAGTGGGGTTAGAATAATCTTATTAGCTATTATCAAACTATGATAGACTGATGTACCCATCTCCTCTTTAGAGGAAAAGGAATGAAAGAAGTGAGTTAGAACTTAAGTAGTGTTAGGTACGATTCCTCTTATTTTTTTAATTCTTATAACAACTCTCCAAAATGAGAAGCACTGTCCATAATTTTATAATCAGGATATTGAGATTTGGATCTTATACCAAAGCTACTTGTCTCCAAAGATCATGCTTTTTCCATGATGCTTTACTGCTCCTATGCTATAGTTAACTGGACTACTTATGTTGGTTCATTGAAGCAACTTTATTCCTAAACAATGTTTGAGGCCCACTTTAGTATGCTTACCCTCCAGTCATTTTTGTTAAAGCTGTTCCCACTTCTACATGATTTTCTAAATCAGAGTTAGATTATTTTTAAGGAAAGGTACAACAAAATGAAGAAAATAGGGAAGTTCTATCTGATAGTCTGCTTGCTTCTTCATTTAGTTTTTAAAATCCTGAAAGTCATGTACTAGTTTTTAATGTCTAAATCTTTACCAAAATTTAGAATAATCTCTGGCACAGATGTGTACAAAGCATTTATTTAGTGGATGCTATGTGCCAGGCATACCTTTAGGACCTTTCTTGCACATTTTCCAACTCTTTAAATTCTAGAATAGTTGCATTTTACAGATGAATAAATTTAATGTCAAAAAATAAGTAACTGATCTCAAATCACACAACAATTAGGAAATAAAGACAAGATTTTAAATGAGATTCAATACATCATATTTGTTCCTCTGTCCCATGGCACCTCTATGTACCTAAATTATTTGTGTTGATTCAATTGGTAAGAAACCAGAAGTAATTAATAATATATGGAGATTAGATTTATTGTGATTAAAGACATTTAAAGTACATCTTACTTAATTCTTCCAATAATCCTTACAATTAGGGAGGTTTCATTGTTTGTTTGTGTTTGTTTTTGTTTTTTGTTTTACATAAAGAAAAGACTTTTAAACAAATTGGGCTATTTGACAAACAGGTAGAGAGCCAGGCTTCAATGTTCTGTCTGTTTGACTTAAAATCCATTCCCTTTACACAATGTTATTCTAGTTTTGACACCAGGAGGTTAAACAGGATGCTAGTGCAATACTATAGATATGAAAGGAAAAGTGCCTGGACTATAGCTGTGGAGTTGGAAAGAAAGAGAATAAGGGAAGAATAATGGTTTTATTGTGTGGATTTTCTAAGAATGTTTTAATGTGACTCAAAGTAGGGTGAAGCTCAATACAGTACAATGACCTCTCAAAAGTCTATAATAAAATTTTATTTAAAAAATCTAATTGCTAATTATTGTTCTAATGCTGGTTTCCTATTCTAATTATAGCTTAACACAAACTCCAAAGTTTGTTGGATACAATGTATTTGATTACAAATTCCCTAATGGATATTACTGCCTTTTTCACTTTTCAGGTATAATGTTTTAAATAAGCCTATAAAAATAGCATAAAGATTCTATTACAGTCTTATAAAAAGAAAAAAAATCAACTGTTTTACAATTTATTTCAGGGTTGCTTCAGGCATATTTTCTGACATAGAAATTCTTGCCCTTTATTTCTGTCTCTTATTCTGAACTTACTCTCAACTTCACCAGAATCATACCTGAATAGTCTATTCGGTCAATAACATTTTATCTAGTAGTAATACAAATCATGTACCAGGCACTGTTTTAGCCTCTGGAAAAAAAAAAAGTGAGTAAGACATGGTCAATACCCAAAGGAAACTCACAGTCTCTTGGAGTCCTAGGTAAACAAATAGATTCAATACAAGCATGTGAAGTCCTTGCAGAAGTATAGTACTTAGAGGACACAATAGGGGAGAAAAAGAGGAAGGGCCAGTTATTTCTTATTCTTGCAATCTTTGTTCTTAAAGCTAGAATTGGCTTTTGACTCATTGTATATTACATGTTCTAAGCTACATCAATTTTCCACATAAATCTCATCATATATTCTCCAGTTTAAATTATATTAATGGTTTCCCACCATATAAACTTGAAAATCTTATCAGGACAAAAAGTCCTTTATAAATTCTGGCCCCTGAATACCTCTCATTTCTTATTACACTAAAACATATACCATCACCTTAGCCATATTACAAAAATATGCAGTTCAACAAGTAATGTCATAATTCCTGCCTGTGATTTCACAAAGAATATTCCTTCTATCCAAAATATTGAAGAGAAATATTATAAACTCTCTTTCTTCTAGCCAGCTCCAAACTAAATTTTATTGTAGCTGTTTATTCTACCTAATAGCCATCTAATTTCAGCTCAAGAGTCACATTCTCCAGAAATCCTTCCAACCCTAGATTTTAATTTCAGTGCACATACCCTGACTCCCACAACAGTATGTTTATGAGGCTAATGCTGAACTGTTAAATTTTTTGTGCAACATAACAAATTGGCAAAAAATTAGCAGCTTCAAACCACACACATTTACCTAACATTTTCTGTGGGTCATAATTCTGGGAACAGACAAGCTGGGTGCTTACGCAAGGATATAATCAAAGTGTCTAAAAAGGCTAGGTTCTCATCTGCAGGCTGAATGGGAAAGGATCTGCTTCCAAGCTCACTTAATTGGATTGGCATAATTCTTTTTATTGTACCCGTACAACTCATGGCTGCTTCCTCCTTTAATGACAGTAAGAAGAACAAGGCTTGGAGCAAGAAGAATTCTTATATAACATGAAGGATTCATAACCTGTCATCTTTGTCATATTTTATTGGTTAAAAACAAGGCACAGATTCTGCCCACACTTAAGCAGAAAGGATTATACGAAGGTATGAACATCAAAATGTGAATATCATAAGGGCCACCTTAAAAGTTTCTTCAAAACAGTTGTCATCACTGATTTATAACCCTGTTTTCTCAACTAGGCTGTGAGAAAGTTAAGGGCAAGGAACATGGCTTACCTGACTTTGTGTCCCCAGTAAAGAGCACTCTGTGTTCGGTATACGACATACTTAAAATTTGATTCACTGACTAAAGTGTTACTTCTGATACAAATTATTTTATATTTTGTTAAATAAATATGATAAATTCATTATATAATCACTTCCTAAAGTAACGACATTTTCATTGTAATTCTCATAGCCATATTCAAAATAGATGTGAATAAATTTGTATATTTAATAGAAAACTAAACAAGCTTAAGTATTTTGAACCAATGAATGAACAGAGTATCTGTGCCTTATAAAGATACAGTTAATTTACTTACACACATTTGAGAAAATGCATTTTGAGAGAAGGGGGTCATCTTAATTTTAAATATTTCTTGTTGCCACAATCAAACACATTGAAGCTACGCAAAGTAAAAAGCAATTAACTTTTCATAAAAATACTCAAAAATGGTAGGATCTAAAAATAAATGAATATAAATTTGTGATAAAGTATCATAGATAATACTAACCCTTTTCTCTCATTCTTTGATTATCACTCTGATGTATTGTTTGGGATTTTTAGAAATGAAATAATTAGTGTGATGCATCAATCAAGAGAACAAAAACACTATGCATTTTTATTGACTAAAGTAAAACAGAAATTATGGATTTATTAGAAGAGATTAGTGATCTACAGAATATCAGTTGCCATAGCAAATTAACTAACAGACTTGGTTTGTATTACAAAACTGCTAAAGTAAATTCATATACTTGGGAATGCAGAAATATAAATTGTGCTCTGAGGCTGTCCTGTATACTCCAGAGAAAGAAACCTTGTTTTGCAGAATCCTGTTCTAATAAATTGGCTAATTAAAAGTAGTGTTGATGGATTTCAAATGCTTATATCTACACTTCAGGCAAAAATGACACATTTTAAAAGAACAGAACCTACATTATTAATTTGCATTTATAGTATAATAAAGAAGTTCAAGATTGGAATGTAGGTACAATGAAATAATGTCAGTAGTGTAGACTTAGTCAACACAAGTAATTAATTTCCTTAATTTGTCATTAAAATTTGCACAATGGTAGCTATGACGTCAGCTGACATAGCTCTACTAACAGGCAGCAGAACTAAATGTACCTTGGCTCCAGGGATTTAATTTACAGCTTTTAGACTATCTAAAAAAAGTTCACAGAGCTCTTGTTCCACTTATTTCTGTGTTGGCTAAAAGAATATATGTCATGAGGAACCGTTTGTTCAAAGTCCCCCCAGTCCATTCACAAGAGACCTACTGAATTGAGCACTCAATACTGGGCTCTCAAAAGATGAAAAAAAAAAATAGTTCATTTGTGTATTGTGGACAAAACAAATAAAGCATAGCCTTATTGCACTCTTACTTAGAATTTGCCCTTGGGCTTCGCACATGTTGCTTCCGGAAGTGGGCATTCTTCAGAATAAATGTGGATGGTAAGAATGCAGTATTAGTGACTGCTTCTGAACAATCTGTAGCTTGAGTGCTGCTAGGGCCACACTTAAAATGGCCTTCTTTTAAGGTCTTGTTTCTTTTTTAAAAAGTATGGGGTGAGGGGAGGGGGGAGGGATAGCATTAGGAGATATACCTAATGTAAATGAGGAGTTAATGGGTGCAGCACACCAACATGGCACATGTATACATACGTAACAAACCTGCACGTTGTGCACATGTACCCTAAAACTTAAAGTATAATTTAAAAAAAGTATGGATTATAAAACACATACAAAATATTTTACCAAGCAAAAATATATAGAACATGAAATTATCACAAATTGAATCTCCAGATACCTAGCAATCTTGGACAAGAAATAGAGATTTACCATCATTCCAGATAACTCCCTCATTTTCCATCCCAATCACTACTTGTGTATCCCCCCGAGGTCATGACTGTCCCATCTTTTATGGTAAATCACTCTCTCAATTGTTCTGATAGCGGTACGTTGATGTAAAGATTTTTTCCCCATATAATCACAGGAGTTTTGTTTTGTCTTTTGCATTTATATATAATATTTCCCTAAAATTAGTTCATTTATACATATGATTTTTAACATATGCTATGAAGCAGGAGTCAATTGGCAAACAATATTCTTTTCTTACTGTTTTGCAGTGCCACCTTTGTCATAAATTACATGAATGTGCCTGTTCTTGGTCTCTTTATTTTAATTCTACCACTTTGTCTCTTTTGCCAATACCACACTCTTATAAGTCTTGATATGTAGTACAATGAGTTTAACTACTTCAATCTTCGATAGTATCTTGTTGTATTTTAATTAAGACAGCATGTAATTTATGAATAGTTTTAATAAAATAGACATCTTTACAATATTGAGTCTTCTAATTGATGAATTAATATTTCCATCCACTTACATAGGTTTTCCTTTTATATTTTTAGGAACATTGTATAGTTTTCTGCCTAGAGATCTTTTCCATTTTTGATTGATTTTTCCAGTAACTCTTAGCTTGAGTTCCTGCAGAAGCAGAACTTGAGACAAAGATTTTAAGTTTAAGAAATTTATCTGGGAGGAGATCTCTAGAAACATTAGTAGGGAACTGAAAGTGAGATGGGTAAAAAAAAAAAAAAAAAAAGAAGTCAATAAAAGGTATAATCAAGTAGGTTACAATTGTGGAAAACTGGGGCTTAATCTTTCTGCAACACAATATGAAATATTTCTCAGTTATCCCACTTGATGAGAGAGAAAGCTACAGTGTTTGTCCTCCAGTTATCTGCTTGTGTCACTGATGGAGGGCCCTTTCCCAGATTATATATTCTTCTTAAGTTATTGCTTTCCTTGTACATCAGTCAATCTTGCTCTTGAAAACCATCGCCTCCCCGCCAAAAAAAATCCATCAGGAAAGAGTTTCAGGTGATCATAGTATAACACCATCAGAGTGTAGAAGTGAGTACTCAGAAAATATGGAATGGCCACAGACATTGCAACAATCAAACTCTCACTCCTCACAGTTTCACTCCTCCTATTAGGGCTTGATGACCCCTAGCATCATGCGTCAAGTCAAATGATGCAAGTGTTAAGGCCACTTGTATAATTCATACCAATTGTAAAGCTCACTAAGGCACACTCAAAAGTGGCATCTTTCTGGGTAACCTGATAAGTGTAATACAGAGATATTACATGCTGTCTCCAAAATCCAAAGAGATCAAGACCCTTTGGTAGGAGGTTCAATGTTTAATATGTGTCATTTACCTTGAAGGAGATGTCTTGGCATGCCCTTGACTAATAGACACCCAACAGCTTTAGCAATGAGCAAGCCCTCTGAGTTTCTATAGGGTTTATTTCCCACTCTGGCACACAGGTGTTTACCAGAGAATCTAGAGTAGTTGCAATTTCCTGCTCACTAAATCCTTTTAACTTGATGTTATCACCATAGTATATAGTGGGCCAGATGGTCAAGTCCTACAGAGCATGTTACAATGCAGAGGTGGAGAGTTAACATAGCCCTGGAGCAAGATGATGACTAGTGTCATACAATTCTTGCCAGTTGAATATGAGCTGTTTCCAATCCTTTCTTTTTCCTTTTTAACTGAAAGATAAAATCATATGTATTTATCATGTACAACATGATGTTTTGAAGTATATTTACATTGTAAAATGGTTAAGTCTGATTAACAAATCCATTACCTCACATTTTTGTGGTGAGAAGATTTAACATCTATTCTCTTTGCAATTGACCCTCTTTCTTGATAGAAATTGTAAATAGAGCATTTGGCAGATAAATACCCACATACCAAACGCTACAGTCTATTCTAATCTATTCTTGATGAGATACCATATTCAGCCATGTGATTAAAGCCATCACTTGGTTAAGTTTACAGCATCACATTACTATTCACCATCATCTATCTTATTTTTGCAAGACCTAGCCTGGTGAATTAAGCAAAAGTATGATGTAGACCACAACTGAATCTTTTTCGTTTTTGAGGATGGAAGTGACATCTGCCATTTTACCAAAGTTGCTATGTGTCTTCTGATTTACAGCCTTAACTTGGGAGTGAGGGAGGGTGCAGTTTCAGAGCTTCTACTTGTTTTCCTACCACTGTGATTCTTCCTACACAGTTCAAGGAGTCCATATGAGCGCTCCATCAAGTGACAAATAACTACAATCACAAATTTGCAATGAGGGACCAAGAAAATGATCATAGGGGTAGAGATGCAGAACCATTAACCCTACTCAAACTGGATGACCATGACGTTGTGTTGGAATTTCAGTTATCCATGTCACCTTAGCCTTTGTATCCAATAGCTTTCTAAGGATCTGAATATTCTCTTTTCCTCAGGATATAGACACTCTGGTAAATAGTTACATGTCACTTTAGGGAATAGAGGAACTGCTTTTTACAAGGGTGCCCACCTTCCCTTTCAACTCATGCATCCTGCATCTTAGAAATAGCTTAAATTTGGAAACAAGGCAAAGGATCATAATTTTTTATTATAGTGGCTGGCATCATTCTTCTACTCATCTCTAATTATTTTTGGATATAATATATACACCAACTAATACCCTTACTGAACTCCTATTTATCTCACCCTTGGAAATACCGTTATCTTTTAACCATTAGCACAGAACCCTGTGAGTCAAGACCCATGCATGCCATTCTGGCCTTGCTGCAAATGTTTACCTTGCCTCTCACAATTTAGTGCCACAATTCTACAGTCTTTTCACTGTTGACTTTTGCTATGGTCTGAATGTTGGTGTCTCCCCAGTATTCATGTGTTAAAACTTGATCCCCAATGCAATATGATTAAAAGGTGGGGCCTTTGGGAAGTGATTGTTTTATGAGAGCTTCAGTCTCATGAATTGAATTAATTGCCATATCAAAGAGGTTCATTGAAGCATCCCAGCCTCTTACTCCTTTTCCCCTACATGAGGACACATTTTCTCCTTCCATCATGTGAAAACACAGACAAGTTTCCATCTATAAAGAACAGGCTTTCATCAGACACTGAATCTGCTAGTACCTTAATCTGGGACTTCCCAGCCTCCAGAACTGAGAGAAATAAATTTCTGTTGTTTATAAATTACCCAATCTAAGGTATTTTTTGTTATAGCAACTTAAATGGACTAAGACAACTGCATAGCAGCAAGCCTACTGATAACACTGGTCTACAGGGTATAGCTATCATAAAGCTTCCCAATGATACCTCTACTACCACACTAGAGGATTTCTTATCGCTGTAGTGAAAGAATATCTTATGAGAATATAGTCACCTGGTGAGTTCCCTGGCCATACATAATAAATCAGGTAAGGACTTTGTATATTCTCTAATCAAGAAACATCTGCTTTTCTTTAGCAATGGGCTGCTATCCTGTCATAAAGGGAAGCAGGTAATGTATAATCCCAGACCATTCAATGGAATGTAGGGATTCAAAGTTATCAAGAATACCCACGGAAATATTCCCAGTCTATCTCAGAGTGTGTCTTCTTTCCTAATTAGCACAACAGTCTTGCTAAGAGTTAATTTAAACTTGTATGTATCTTCATTACTCTCAAAATCAGATTTTGAGCATTCACTATAGTCTGCCCTCCACTTGCAGGACACAAGGCTCTTCTAAATGATGCCCTAAAGGCCTCCAGAATGTATCCTAAATTAATAAATTCATTGTCCTAATTTCATAATTTTATTTCTTCAGTGTTTCAATGTCAGTTAACAACAACCAATCAACTCCACAATCTTTATAATTATTATTGTTTTGGCCAGGCTCAGTGGCTCACGCCTGTAATCCCAGCACTTTGGGAGGCCGAGGCAGGTGGATCACTTGAGGTCAGGAATTCAAGACCATCCTGGTCAATATGGGCAGACCCCGTCGCTACTAAAAATACAAAAGTTAGCTGGGTGTGGTGGCAGTTGCCTCTAATCCCAGCTACTTGGGAGGCTGAGGCATAAGAATTACTTGAACCCAGAAGATGGAGGTTGCAGTGAGCTGATAACGTGCCACTGCACTCCAGCCTGGGCAACAGAGTGAGACTCTGCCTGAAAATAATAATAACTATTATTATTCCATATCTGTCAAATGCTAGTAATAGTGCATAAACCAGTATATTCCCTCTCACCTATATGCCATCCCAATTTGATCCTATAGTATACCAAAAATTATTTTTTACCCCATTCACCATCAACAACAAGTACTTACCACACTAACACATTATCAAAATTCTATAATCTATATAGATGATCTGCACATGCTACCCTTGTTACTAATTGTCTTACTTTGGTTCCCTCAGAAGAAGACCCCAGAGCAAAGAATCAAGTGCAAGAATTTATTTTGGGAAGATATCCCAGAAATCTGCCAAGAGTCTAGGAAGGAAGCCAATAAAGGATACATTATCAAGCAAGTTACAACTATGGGCAACTAGGACTTAATTCCACTAGTGAACTATGGAAGGTAATGAAAAAAAGATACCTCATACTTGTCTTAACCAAGGGTCAAACAATCTAGAGTATTTGTCTACCACATATATAAATCCATCATTAATGAGGGCATTTTCCAGAACTATTACCTTGCAGGCACTTTTGACTTTCCTTCCAGATGGCCCATAGTGCCCCTGAAGTCAGACAGAGGTCCTCAGTGAAGGAACTACAGGTGTTCCCAGTAATCAGCCATCAGAGCATAGAAGGGGATGCCCTAGTTTAGGCTGGAATGCTAACAGAGTGTGATATACTAGGTATACATTTTTTTTTTTACTTTTTATTTTGAAACAATCTTGTATCTAAAGATTTTTTAAAAATAATAAGTTTTATATATACTTCACTCGCTTTCTCCACACGTAGTGACAATGTTAAACATTCTATTACATTTGCTTTGGAGGAGGGGCATTCTCTTATATAACCAACGTAAAATTATTAAGTTAATACAGTATTATTGATACAAAACAATTATATAGTCTATAGATCATATTCAAATTCTGGCAATTATCACTCTCATTTTCTTTATAGCAAAAGTAAAAATCCAATTAAAATAGCTTTTATTTATTATAGCTCCTTTAAACTGAAAATATCCTTTAGTCTTTGTCTTTCATGAACATGATATTTTTGAAGAGTATATACACTTAATTCATATAATGACACCCAATTTTGGTCTGTCTGTTGTTTCACATGATCAGATTTACCTAATGCAGTTTCAGCAGGAACTCTATTCGTCTCATGGCGGGTAGTGCTAACTTTGATCACTTTGTCCTGGTGGTATCTGCCAAGCTTCCCCATTGTAAGAGTATTATTTTTCTATTTTAATTAATATGTATCCTGTTGGAGGTGCTTGGGAAACTACAAAAATATACCATTTCTTATGAAATTTTCACTTTCTAGTTTTAGCAGCCACTTGTCAGTGATTACAATTGTGGTTGCCAAATGGTGCCTTTTTAAATCCCATTACTTCTGCAAATTAATAATTGGCATCCCACCATAAGAGATTTCCTTTCTCTACATATAATTTATTCATTTATTTTTATCAGTGTGGACTCATAAATTTTAATGTCAATCTATAAGTTATAATTCATTAATATAATTATTTATTTTGATGCTCAAATTGACCCAGATTTGCTCCATAGTAGTCCTTCCAAACTGGCTTCTCTGCTTGCCCCCATATTTTTTTTTAACACTTCCTTACATTTTTGGTAGAGCAAGATGTTCTAAGTTTATTATACACTCTCCCAGGTCCAGCTGTGGAATCAGCCATATTTTCAATGGGCCTGGATACCTGATAGTGGAGGATGTGACTCAGAATTCAAAATTTGGTGTTTTCTATCTTTATCTATCTATCTATCTATCTATCTATCTATCTATCTATCATCTATCTATCTATCTATCATCTATCATCTATGTATCTATCATTCTATCTGTTTAAGCATGAGTTTATACTAATACCTCACATTTCAATCACATATTGCAAGGTTCATTCAAGTATTCCCCCTTTCCATCTTTGCAATTCCCTTCTTGACATTGAAAAATCTGGCTCCCACTATCCAAAAATATTTTCTCATTTGCTCAATCTTGGAATACTCATTGAACTTCAGAATTGCTAACCCATACCTTATGAAAAAAGAAACCTACTCTTAAGTTTAAATGGTTTATACTTTGACTAATCTTTAGCTTAATGGTATATCATTAACATAATAGTTCTAGTTACTTGAGGAAGTTCTCGCCTTCATCCTTTACAGGGGTGACTAATTTATATCCTTGAAATACATTCTGATTCATTTGTTTCTCTTTGCAATGTTGATTTCACATTTTTAAAGCCATAAATTGGCTTAGTCCAAACTGTAAAGAAATTTCACTCAGAGACGTGAGTGATCCTCCCTTTCCTGTTCCTCCAGGCTTTCCACCTCATTTCCACATACATCCATTAGTTTTAGATTTATCGTTCCTGTGTTTCTTTTTGCACAAATGAATAAATATGTGTATATTTCCTCATTCTTCCTGTTTTCTTATATTTTCTTTTTTCACTTAATAATCTATCCTGAAAATCACTCTGTTTCAATCATTATTTTTTCTTACTGTTTAGTTTTCATTGTGTTTTATTTTTAACCTTGGGTTTTAGCAGTTTATTACAATTTCAAAATACTGGGGATTTGGAATTATGTTTTAGTTATCTTTTTAATAATTGATTTCTGGCTTAATTACATGCTCTCAAATTCTTTATTCTAAATTTTTTAACCACTTAAAATATAAAAATTATTTGCGGGCTGTACAAAAACAAGCCATGGGCCGAATTTAGTTTCCTCATCCCTGCTTTATACGTACCCTTTATTTGTCAAAGTTGATTATTAATTTACCTTCCTCTTCAACAATTACATTTATCCCACTCTAGCTTAGAAACTATCCTTGCTCTGTTTTGATTCTTCATATATTTTAAACTTGCCCTAAATACTTACTCAGTGAACAATCACTTAGACTTAATGACATATTTAACCTTTTCATTGTTCTTTATTCCTTCCTGCATTCTGATCTTCATCTGGGATCATTTTCCTTCTTTTTAAAGAAACCACTATTGCAGCGCCACCAGTGATAAACTCTCTCAATTTCTGTTTGATATTTCATTCTTGAGAATAATTTTACTGGATATAGAATTCTACATTTGCAATTATTTTTCTTTGGCTATCTAAAAAAGATAATTCTATTGTCTTCTGGCCTCCTTGCTTTATTGAGAAGCTATTAATGTAATTGTTGCTCTTTCGAAAATAACCTTTCCTTTTTTTGTAACTTCTTTTAAGATGTTCTTTTATATTTGTTAAATCAGTTATATTATACTATGCCCATATGTTTTTAATGCTATATTTATACTTTTTTAAAAATTTTTATTATTATTATACTTTAAATTTTAGGGTACATGTGCACAACATGCAGGTTTGTTACATATGTATACATGTGCCATGCTGGTGTGCTGCACCCATTAACTCATCATTTAGCATTAGGTATATCTCCTAATGCTATCCCTCCCCCCTCCCCCCACCCCACAACAGTCTCCAGAGTGTGATGTTCCCCTTCCTGTGTCCATGTGTTCTCATTGTTCAATATTGTTCAATTGCCCATATGGTTTTATTTTGTATTTTGAACTTTTTATATTTAGATAATTGAAATTTACATGCATCTATCAGAAATAAAACCTAGAGATTCACACACCCTTCACCCAGTATCCCCTAGTGTAACACCTTGTATTATGGAACAATAACATGACCAGGGAATTGACATAGATACAATATATCCTCCTTATTAAGAGCTCACCAGTTTTATATGCCCTTATGTGTGTATGTGGGTATATTTATTTCTACCCAATTTTATCATGTGTAACCACTGCCACAGTCAAATTACAGGACAGATCCATGACCACAAGGGTCCATCTTGCTGCCCTTAGAATGACTGGACTCACTTTCTCTCACCCCCACCCCTCCACTTCCAGTGGCAATCACTAATCTATTTTAATAGTTTATCATTTTAAAATTGTTACATAAATAGAATCATACAGTATGTAGTTTTTAAATATATATTTTAATTAAAAAATTGAAAATTACATACTATATGATTTTCTCATTCATGTAACTCCCTGGATATTCATCTAAGTTGTAGAAGTCATTTTTATTCAAGTTTATTGCTAAGTAGTTTTCTATAGTAAATATGTACCCACCCACCTCCTAAAGGACATATGGGGAGTTTCCATTTTGGGGCTATTACCAATAAAGCTGCTACGAACATTCTTGTATAGGATTTTGTGTAACTATATGTTTTCATTTCTCTGGTGTAAATGACCAAGAGTATAATTGCTGAGTCATATGGTAACTTTGACAAAATTCAACAGCCCTTCATGCTAAAAACTCTCAATAAATTATGTATTGATGGTATGTATCTCAAAATAATAAGAGCTATTTATGACAAACCCACAGCCAATATCATACTGAATGGGCAAAAACTGGAAGCATTCCCTTTGAAAACTTGCACAAGACAGGGATGACCTCTCTCACTGTTCCTATTCAACAAAGTGTTGGAAGTTCTGGCCAGGGCAATCAGGCAGGAGAAAGAAAGAAAGAAAGAGTATTCAATTAGGAAAAGAGGAAGTCAAAATTTCCCTGCTTCAGATGACATGATTGCATATTTAGAAAATCCCATCGTCTCAGCCCAAAATCTCCTTAAGCTGATAAGCAACTTCAGCAAAGTCTTAGGATACAAAATGAATGTGCAAAAATCACAAGCATTCTTATACACCAATAACACACAAACAGAGTAGCCAAATCATGAGTGAACTCCCATTCACAATTGCTTCAAAGAGAATAAAATACCTAGGAATCCAACTTACAAGGCATGTGAAGGACCTCTTCAAGGTGAACTACAAACCACTGCTCAACGAAATAAAAGAGGATGCAAACAAATGGAAGAACATTCCATGCTCATGGATAGGAAGAATCAATATCATGAAAATGGCCATACTGCCCAAGGTAATTTATAGATTCAATGCCATCCCCATCAAGCTACCAATGACTTTCTTCACAGAATTGGAAAAAACTAAAGTTCATATGGAACCAAAAACAGCCTGCATGGCCAAGTCAATCCTAAGCCAAAAGAACAGAGCTGGAGGCATCATGCTACCTGACTTCAAACTACAGTAGAGTAACCAAAACAGCATGGTACTGGTACCAAAACAGAGATATAGACCAATGGAACAGAACAGAGCCCTCAGAAATAATACTACACATCTACAACCATCTGATCTTTGACAAACCTGACAAAAACAAGAAATGGGGAAAGGATTCCCTATTTAATAAGTGGTGTTGGGAAAACTGGCTAGCCATATGTAGAAAGCTGAAACTGGATCCCTTACACCTCATACAAAAATTAATTCAAGATGGATTAAAGACTTAAATTTTAGAATATTTAAGTTTTAAGACACTGCCAAATTATTTTTTAGGGTGACTGTGCTGTTTTACATTCCCACCAGCCATGTAATACAGTTTCTTTACATCATTGTTAGCACTTGGTATTGTCATTCTTTTTAATTTTAGCCATACTGCTAAGTACATACTGATATCTCCTTGCATATTTAAATTGCATTTAATTAATGGTTATTGGTGTTAAACATGTTTATTGGCCACTTCATTCTTCTTCAGTAAAATGACAGTTCATTTTTGGCCCATTTTCTAATTGGTTATTTGGTGTTTTTGCTGTTCAGTTTTGAGAATTCTTTATATATTCTAGAAACTAATATGTTGTCAAATATATTCTCCCAGTTTGTAACTTGTCTTCTAATCCTCTTAAAAGGGTCTTTTGCAAAGTAAAAGTTTTTAAATTTGATGAGGTCTAATTTGTCAATTTTTGTTTATGGGTCATATTGTTGGTACCAAGACTAACAACTCTTTGCCTATTCCTAAAAGACCATTCAAATTCTACCTTTTTAGTTGTGACATTCACCTCAGAGCCTAATGATGCTATGTAAGAAGTTCAGCTATCCTAAGGCCCAGATGCTTCATGGAAGTCCTGACAACATTTAGATATTCTAAACAACAGTTCCACAGTGAAGTCTAAGCTGACAGCCAGCATCGACCACCAAACTTGTGAGTGAACAAGTCTTCAGATGATTTCAGCCTCCAGACACCAAGTTACCTCTATCCCAACTGAAGTCTAAGACATCGTGGAAAAGAAATAAGCCATCCCTCCACTGCCCATTCCAAATTTCGGACTCACAAAATCCATGAACATAATAAATGCCACAACGTTTTGGTTTGTTGTACGGCAATAATAACGGAAACAGTGATCATCTGCAAGATGGGCTCCATTGTAGTATTTTTCTTCCAATTCTATCATTAGAAACACAGCAAGAGCTGCTCTTCTCAGTCCTGACCCCACTGAGTTTGTAATTTTAGAAGGAATGGGAATAATCTATCTAATTGATGTAGTTGACATCTAAGATTAACTCATAAGAGACTATCTTAATACTATTAGTTCAAGGGCAATAACAATAGAAACCAAACTTTTTTTCAATTATCAGCAATTGCTAATGACTACAAAGTAGTTATTTTGCCTTATTCCATTGATACATAATATTTTACATATTTATGAGGTACATGCAATATTTTGTTCCATGCATAGAATGTGTGATAATTAAGTGAGGGTATTTGAAAGCTAAAAATATTATTTTTGCTTTCTCATCACCCACTTGTGGTAGTCATCTTCCAATGTCAGCAATTAACAATAGACCTTTAACAAATCTCTTTCTTATTCAGTTTTATTCCTTATCTGTTTACCCTGTGGGTTTAAGCAATTTATGCAGTTTTAATATCAATTTTCACATATATAAAAAAGAATAATAATGTTTACCTCTAAATATGTTGGGGGATTTAATTAAGGACATGTAAATGAAAGAGCCTATTATATTATCTAAGCATATTAAAAGTGCTAAAAAGTATGCTAATCGAATCTAAATTTAAAATAAATAAGGCAGTATCTGTATGATTAAAGAATTCCTAATTTGATTAATTTTATCAGCCCAGCCACATCAATTATTTTTCTTTCTTTTTTTTTTTTTTTTTTTTGATACAGGGTCTCGCTGTGTTGCCCAGGCTGGAGTGCAGTGGCGCGATCTTGGCTCACTGCAAGCTCCGCCTCCTGGGTTCACGCCATTCTCCTGCCTCAGCCTCTCCGAGTAGCTGGGACTACAGGCGCCTGCCACCACGCCCGGCTAATTTTTTTTGTATGTTTAGTAGAGACGGGGTTTCACCGTGGTCTCGATCTCCTGACCTCGTGATCCTCCCGCCTTGGCCTCCCAAAGTGCTGGGATTACAAGCGTGAGCCACTGCGCCCGGCCAATTATTTTTCTTTCTAAAAACAAAACTGTTAATTATTTATTTTGATATTTTAAGTAGTTGCATAAGATTTTTAGATCACATAGCACCAATAGCAAGAAAGTAGTCACTATCTGAGGAATATTATAAAGGAAGGTAATGAAAGTTGTTGTCAACAAACTTGCAGGTGCTAAATTGCTGTGCTTACTATTTACAGGCAAGAAACATTAATTGTGCCTTGTAATTTTGATATAACACTCACCTGCTGCTAAATCTATGTTAATTAGACAATTAATTAAACAATTAATTAAACAATTTAATTTATTTAATTGATACATATTTGACATATTTATGGGGTACATGCGATATTTTGTTACATGCATAGAATGTGTGATAATCAAGTCAGGGTATTTGAAAGCTAAAAATGTTATTTTTGCTTTCTCATCACCCACTTGCAGTAGTCATCTTCCTATGTCAGCAATTAACAACAGATCTTTAACAAATCCCTTCCTTATTCAGTTTTATTCCTTAACTGTTTACCCTTGAGGGTTGAAGCCTTAAAATAGCAAGAAATACTTTATGTAGTGCAACTCTAAGGAAAATGTTTTAGTAAAAACAATTATTTAAATTGTCATATTCTATGGGAGATAGGACTAAGAATCTCAAAAATTATATTTAATGATGCAATTGGCATTGCTTGAGAATTAAACATATCTAGATTAGTAGGTAGGAAGAAAAGGCCTAAAGGGAGTGAGATGGAGTGCAAAGGGATAAACAATAAAGTTGGGCCTTGCTTAGAATGAATGGCAAATTTAAAGCTATCCTAAAAGCCTATAAAGATTTATTATAGAGAAAATGGTGCCCAGCTGTTCTCCATCCCTAATGAGATAACACCACAGGAAACTGGTTTAAATTGCATTAGGAGGATTGTGGTTCCATATAGGAAAAGTTAGATTGAGAGTGGAGAGAGATGTATGGTTGCTAAGGGGAATGTGGTCATATCCACTCTGAGGAAGGGTCTGTATCTGAAAAACCCATGATCTCTCTGAATTTACAAAAACCCTCTCTTGGGTCTTCTCAGAGTATACACATGAAGGGTGATCTACTAAATAAACACTTTCTTGATAAAAGATATGCCAAAACCACCTCCAGGGGAAGAAAGAATTTCCTGAGAGGATGATTAAGTACTAGATGGGGTAATTTTAAAGTTTTGGTATCCCTTTCACAGTGCATTTTTAAGAAAGAAAGAATTTTTTCTGCCTGAAATGATTTACTCAACCCTCCTTGGAGAAACACCAGTCATTGTGTCAAGGACAGTCTTCTTGATAAATTTTATGCAGAAATTTTTGTCATTTTACATAGGGAAAAACTAAGGCTCAATGACTTTGCAATATTCCAACAGCATATATGTAGTGGTGGCATTACTCAAACTCCAGAAATTGAGCCATCCAGGGTTAAAACATGTTCAGCAAAGCCACACTGTGAATGAAATTCTGGGCTTAGTTTTGGTTACAGACAGAAGCTTGCCATCAATCAACACAGAACAATCAATTGAGCTATATCAAAGAACCTGACTTCACTAATAATCCAGTCTATTCTCTCAGAAGTCAGTGTACTGACTCTGGTATATTAAACTTGGTATATTAATCCTGATCTCTGGTATATTAAGCATCATCCATTTTTAATGTATTCAACAAATATTTGTGGAGCCCCTATTATGTGCCAGGACCTCTTCTAGTGCTGTGAAGAAAGCAGAGAACAAGGCAGATATGGTTCTTGCCCTCAAAGACCTTATATTCTAGAGAGTTTAAATAGATAATAAAAAGTAATAATAATGACTTTCAACATTTATTGGGCACATTATATGTCCCAGACATTGTATAAATAATATAATCTTCATAGTAACTCAATAAGTTAGTTAAGAGCATTATATACATAACAGAGAAGGAAAATGGAACACAGAGAGGTTAAATAACTTGTTCTAGACAAGACAACTAAAAATTGGCAAAACCAGTCTGCTTGGGTGCCGAGTTCATGCTTTTAACTATTATCTCATAGCAAAAATTCTGATTAATTTTGAGTGGTAAGTTTGCAAAAACTTCAACTGTCACTTTTATCTCCATATAAATGGAAAGAAATGAAAAGGACAAAAAAGGAAAGAAAGAAAATCAGTACATTGCAAGGGTAGAAGGTGAGAGTCATATTAATTTACAATTGTTTTGTTAAAAATGCCTTTGATAAGTTGATATGCAAGTGGAGGAATGAAAGACAAGGAAAGCTAGTCATGGGGAAACCTTTCTGAAGAGCATTCAAGACAGGAGCAGAAAACGCCAAGAAAATGAGGTAAGAGCAACCTGGTTACCTCCAGATTGAACTAAAAAGCCAGTTGCTGAAGTAGTGACGGGAGAGAATTATATGAAATGACATCAAAGAAAATGCCGATGGCCAAATCATGTTTATTCACTTCTAAAATGCCTTTGTCATCTCTCCTGTTTGAATAGTGCCAAACAAATGCCAAGCAAAATTCTTACCTATTCCAAAATATGTTCCCAGCCAATACTGTTCTGGTAATACTCTCCATTCTAAACAACTGTAGCATTTACTATAATAAATTAACTGCTGACATTTATTACCGATTTACTATATTCTGCTGTTCTAAGCATTTGCTTAACCCATTTACTCCACAACAACTGAAGCAGATTCTATTATTATCCTGACAGCTGGAAACATTGAAACAAAGTAGTTCAGTAATTTGTCACAAAATTTTCTGGTTAATAAGTAGAGGAGCTGAAATGCAAACCCAGGTGATTTAGTTCAAGATCTCAGACTCAATCTCTACATTATGGCATCTTGGGTTATCTTGAATGGATCACTTATTGGACATGAAGTTATGAAACTGTATATACTATTTAGCTATCTTTTGTGTAGAGATTGTCTCCAAATACATTGTCTATTTCTCAAAGGCAGGCATGTAGTCATATACTTTATCATCATGATTCTCAACCATAGTGACATAAAAATAATGGGATATTTAGAATATATATTATATATACATGACTATCTTGCAGTGTGTTTATGTATTTATATTTTTAACAAATAATTTGTTTACAATGGTAATTCATAAAACATTTGTCTAACTTGGTAGATACTTTTCCACACAACAAAATATTTCTCATTCTTCAATGGTTGCTTCAGATATTTACTGCTCCAATAAAAATCATTATCGGATTTTTTCTGATTGCTCTGGCTAGGACTTCCAGTTCTATGTTGAATAGAAGTGGTGACAGTGGGCATCCTTGTCTTGTTTGAGTTCTCAGGTTTAATGCTTTCAAATTTCCCTGTTCAGTATTATGTTGGCTGTTGGTTTTGTCATAGATGGCTTTTATTACATTAAGGTATGCCCCTTGTATGCTGATTTTGCTGAGGGTTTTAATCATAAAGGGATGCTGAATTTTTGTCAAAAGCTTTTTCTGCATCTATTGAGATGATCATGTAATTTTTGTTTTTAATTCTGTTTATGTGGTGTATCACATTTATTGACTTGTGTATGTTAAACCATCCTTGCATCCCCGGCATAAAATCCACTGGATCATGGTGGATTATCTTTTTGATATGGTATTGGATTTGGTTAGCTAGTATTTTCTTAAAGATTTTTGCATCTATATTCATCAGGGATATTGGTCTGTAGTTTTCTATTTTGTCATGTCCTTTACGGTTTTGGTATTAGGGTAATACTGTCTTCATAGAACAATTTAGGGAGGATTCTCTCTTTCTCCACCTTGTGGAATAGTGTCAGTGTGACTGGTACCAATTCTTCTTTCCATGTCTGATAAAATTTAGCTGTGAATTCATTTGGTCCTGGACTTTTTTTGTTGGCATTTTTTTTTATTACCATTTCAATCTCACTGCTTGTTTTTGGTCTACTCAGAGTTTCTATTTCATCCTCGTTTAAACTAGGAGGGTTGTATATTTCCAGGAATTTACCCATCTCTGCTAGATTTTCTAGTTTATGCATGTAAAGGTGTTCATAGTAACCTTGAATGATCTTTTGTATTTCTGAGGTATCCCAGTTGCGATATCTTCCATTTCATTTCTAATTGAGCTTATCTGGATCTGCTCTCTTCTTTCCTTGGTTAATCGTGCTAATTGTCTATCAATTTTATTTATCTTTTCAAACAATCAAGCTTTTTGTTTCATTTATCTTTTGTACTTTTTGTTTCAATTTCATTTAGTTCTGCTCTGATCTTTGTTACTGCTTTTCTTCTGCTGGGTTTGGGTTTGGTTTGTTCTTATTTCTCTAGTTACTTGAGGACTGACCTTAGATTGTCTATTTGTGCTGTTTCTGACTCTTCGATGTAGGCATTTAATGCTATAAGCTTTCGTCTTGGAACCACTTTTTTCTGTATTCAGGAGGTTTTGATAGGTTGTGTCACTACTATCATTCAGTTCAATTCTCAATTGCACAATATAGCCACTGTAGGGGATGAGGGTGTGGCTCTCAGGCCAATGCAGTTATGTTCAGGGGGGATTATGGCTGCCTTTGCTGCATCATACAGGTCGCCAGGGAAGTGGGGAAAAGTCAGCAGTGACTAGCCTCACCCAGCTCCTACCTAGCCAGAAAGGCCAGTCTTACTCCCACTGTGCCCCACCAGCAGCACCGAGTTCATATCCAGGTAGCCAGTGAGCAGGGCTGAGATCTTGCCCCAGGATACAGGCCTCCCGCTGAGAAAGCAAGCCGGGCTTTCAGGATTTGCCCCACTCTGCCTGCCATGGCTTCCGTGCTTCCTATTCACCAGCAATCCCCCGCCCCCACCCTCCCTGACCCTCGCATTCTGCCCAGGAAAATTTGTTTTAGGTCAAAATTAATTACAGAAGTTCAGCTTGAAGTTTCGTTTTCCCTGTGTCCATTCCCTAATTCCACTGGCAGCCCTCCTCAAAGACCCCTGTGAGATAAAGTCAGAAATGGCTTTTCTGGGCTTCCCTGGGGGTCAGGAGTGCCTACAGGGCTCTTCCCACTGCTTCTTCTACTTTTATATTTCGCTCAGCTCTTGAAATTCATTTCAGCCCCACGTAAGGTTAAATTCTTTTCCTATGATCTGAAATTTAGGTTCCCCAGTGAGAATGTGTGTTCAGAGGTGGACTTTCCCACTCTCACACTTTGAGCACTCATTTTTCAGCTGTGTCATGGAGTTTGCAGTGGCAAACCACTTCTTTCAAAAAGTCCGTGAATTATTTTGATTTTTCTGGTATGTTCCTGCAGTAGTTCTTGGAGGAAAAGTTCACGATGTGAGTTTCTACACATTGTTCTGTTAGTCCAAGTGGAAGCTGAAAGTTAGTCTTACTTCCTATCTGCCATTTTCCCAGGAAATACCGGATGATAATTTAATCAGAACTTATTAGAAAAAAAGAACATAAATTTTTTTTTATATTCATGGGATAATCAACACTAAATAAAAATAAATGTTTTCAATAAAAGTAAATATATGTTTGGATGCTCCAGTGGTGCAATCGGTTAGTGCATGGTATGTATTTGGTAATATGTGTGTGAGGAAATACATGTTTCAGCATGTATGTGTTAACTTTAGAAACTAAAGCTCAATCAGAAATAATATTACGGGCAAGCACAGTCATTTGTTTCCTTGTGTGCTTTTGTTTTCTACTGGTTAAAATTTAAGTGACTAAGTGGTCATTTATTTAATATCTTCTGTTTTATTTCATTTTATAGTACATAGAGTATCTGTCAGTATTTTAGAAAGTATCTGTAATTATTTGGTTAGCCTGTTTTTCTCACTAGGCCAGGAAATTCTAGAAGGCAGGGACTATATTTACTCTGTTAGTTACTGTCCCCACACATGAATGGATGGATACACAGTATACTTCATAAATTTTTGGTGACCAGGTAAATTAGATACCATGCAGTAAAGAAAGAGAAACAAAAAGATGCTTGTATCACATTAATTCACACTAAATTTTCATTACCTATTTATCTCTTTCACTGTACTAAAGTTTCCTTAAAGGCATGAATAATTTGTGTTCATATTTGTCCCAGAATGTATCACTATGAATAATATGTAGGTACTCAATAAATATATATTAAAGT
Source organism: Symphalangus syndactylus (assembly GCF_028878055.3). Lineage (NCBI taxonomy): Eukaryota > Metazoa > Chordata > Mammalia > Primates > Hylobatidae > Symphalangus > Symphalangus syndactylus. The sequence continues at coordinate 76,508,828 of NC_072428.2, read as the reverse complement.
AAATTGAACTGCATGGAAAACAGTGTGGTTGAATAGGAAATAACTGATGCAGAAAGGGCAATACAACCCAGCTTGCTGGGTAGATAATGGAAGTGAAGGAAACAAAAGCCAAAGATAATACAGGTTTCCAAGGACATGTGATACTATCTCAAGAAGTTAACACTTTTCAGACACTGTACATCCAAGCATAAGATATTTTTTGTCAAAACAAGGCACCAAAATAGTTATGACAGGAAAATAGATATTATGTGATGTCATGACAGAAAGACCTTCAGGAAGAGGAAAAGCTTTAGGAATTTGTTAAGTTAGCTATGGTAAGTAATGAGGATGCCTATAGTTACAGTAATTATCTCTCCAGACTTTCCGACACACTACCAACTTCATATAGTTGGCCCACTGAACTACTGCTATTCAACATGGGTGGAACTGAAGGCCATTATGTTAAGTAAAATAAGCTAAGCACAGAAAGACAAATGTAGCATATTCTCACTGATATGTAGGAGCTAAAAAAAAAAAAAAAAATGGATCTCTTAAAGACAGAGTAGAATGGTGATTACCTGAGGCCTGCAAATGTAGGGGTAGGGGGAGATAAAGGGAAAAAAGGGAATATAAATCTATTTTTCCCACTGAACTGAATACTTAAAAATGGTAAATATGGTAAATTTTATATGTCTATTTTAGCTAAACTTTAAAAGTATAAATTAACTACTGCTATTATAATATTTGAGAAATTCTAACAGTGAAGCACCCAAAATACATTGACCACCTACTCTTAGTACAAGGAAAAGTAAAAAGAAGAAATATTGAGAGCACGCCTCCAATTGAAAGCGTTCTGAAATATGGTTAACGTAACTGTAAGAATATGGGCTCCCCAAATTAAAGTTGATCAGATTAGTCAGTGGCAAAATCTGCAGTCATTTTTCTCATATAAAAGTCTATGTTAGTCCTTTTAACTATGTTAGTAACAGCCTAAAATGTTTAAGATGTGAATGGAATAAACAGTCCTGTCACTCTAGCTTTAATAAAAGAAAATTCTGACAATCTCAAATCAAGGTAAATCTTACAATAAAAAACAAAAATTAATATATGGCAGGCATTTTCTCAATATCGCTACATTTAATTCTCAGAAAAACCTAGGGAGATAGGTGTTATTTCCATTTTACAGATAGAGTGAAATTCAGCACCATAACACAGGAAATAAAAACGTGGTGCTAGAATTTGTGCCAAGTCTGTTCAAACCTAAGGTTGGTCCTCTTAACACTATCACAAAAAATTTTGTCACATAAGATTCAATAATCTGCTATGAAATGATCCCTAACTCCATTGTTTGGGGGCTCTTCTAAAATAGAAGTTGAAAAAAAAGGAAAGGATTGAATATCTGTAAGACAGCTGAGCTTCATTTATGGCAACTTAGGTAATGAGCTTATGCCTTGAAATATGATTGACTTTATCTCGAAATGTGTAAGAACCATAGTTGATTTGCATTCCTAAACTTTTTAAGCCCTAACCACAACTGAAATTCAGCATTCAGGAAGTTTGCAGATAAGCACTTACTTAGAGGTTGTTGTCAGAGTTAGTTAACAAGCCAAAATAACTCAAATGAGGAATCTCCACTGCCTTTATTCCTTGTATTCCATTGCATGTTACCCATATAGAAATACTGGGGCTGGGAAAACCCAGGTGCTGAAGGTGGAGTGAGGTTTTCACAATGATATTGGACTTTCAAGACATCAAAAACTAATACAAAGAGAGATAATTTATTTTTAGCAGTTGAGCTTTCCCTTTAATTTTGGCTTCTACTTCCTAAATCCAGTTTTATTAAAAACAGCTTGAGTCATGAGCCATAAAATTAAAGGAAATCTCTGTGATATTGAACCTAGAACTCACTGGTTCCCCACCTGAGTTGTTAGAAGCACTTCCAAAATTGAATAAAGGGACTAATTATAGTCATTGTTTATTTAAACGTTTTGTTTTAATAAAAAGATCCCCAAGAAATATAAAATTCTGTCAAGAGGAAGCCTAAGATGGCTCCTCCAGAGGTCTATAAAAAGCAGTACATGTAGTGGGCAAAGCATGGGTTCTAGGACAGGATTGTTTACAGGTTCCATTACAGCTTTATCGTGCTCTTGCTATGTGACAGAAGGCAAGTTATTCGAACTTTCTGTGCCTCAATTTTCTTATCTGCAAAGTTGGGGTAACAATAGTTCTTACTTCACTGGATTCTTGTGAGAAATGATTGAATTTATACAAGCAGAGCACAAAACAACATCTGCATACAAGTACTTTAAAATTACTAGCTATTATTAAAGAGATTTGTCACCTTTTGTATTCCTTTCTATATCCCTTCCCAGTTGAAATTCTATAAAAAGCCAAAGATGTTAATATCTGTGTTGTTCTGTTAATTCATAATTTCATGAAGGATTATATTCAAAAGATACATTTAAAAGATTAAATGGGAGCCAACAGGAGATATTGGATCCAGCCCTGACTTTCTAAAAATTTGTCTGACTTTGCAAAATCAAAGCATATCTACTGGAGCATTTTTTCTCGTTAGCTAATTAATAGGGTGAATCAGGTCAGCATACTCCAAAGCATGTGCTATGATAAATTTACAGTAATGACAATACTATGTTGAAATATTTATATATACTTTCATAACCTATAAAGTTCCTCTTGCTGTGTACCATCTAACCCACTGAGTCAATATCATTGGACTCCTAGGGTGAGAGTGGAGTCTACCTAGAACCAAGTGGTCCTTCTTTAGGTTTGAATTATAAAGTTTACTATATTATTCTTTCAGAATCAATCTCAAGATAACAGTATAGAGAATAAAGATTGTTTATGAGAATCTTTGATAGAAAACGGATTTCTAAAGGTTTTAAGTTTATTTTACATACGCAAGCACCAGTAAGGAAGTATCTTATAGCTGACATATCAGTTATCTAGGCCGGGTGCAGTGGCTCACGCCTGTAATCCCAGCACTTTGGGAGGACAAGGTAGGCGGATCACGAGGTCAGGAGATCTAGACAATCCTGGCTAACACGGTGAAACCCTGTCTCTAATAAAAATACAAAAAATTAGCCAGGTGTGGTGGCAGGTCTGTGGTCCCAGCTACTTGGGAGACTGAGGCAGGAAAATAGCGTGAACCCGGGAGGCAGAGCTTGCAGTGAGCCGAGATCGTGCCACTGCACTCCAGCCTGGGTGACAGAGTGAGACTCCATCTCAAAAAAAAAAAAAAAAAAAGATATCAGATATTTGTATCTTATAGAGTGAAAGAAGGAAGAGGGATTCAAACAGGGAAAGTATAATAAATAAGAGATACATGCACATGGATGCATCCTCTTAGTTGGGGTGGGGGTTGTGGTGAGGGTAGTCTACTGGCTGTGTTTCTTTGTTACATAGTTTGAGGAGAAAGTCAAAAGCTTCCCTGATGTGGGAACCCTGATGAAACCCCAATGCATGGGTTTTCTCATTTATATGAATCCTTCAGTGTATATCCTAGAGTTGGAACCTAACAGATCCTCATTAAATATTTGCTGAATTTGTTTGCTTTCCATTTGTGATTTTATAGAATTACCTAAATGTTTTGGAATCTATAATCATGGTGAAGATAATTTAAACACTACACTAAAATTAACATTTTGAATTTGAGAAATAAAACTGTCTTGAGAAGGCACTATATGTACCATCATTATATCTAGATCTACATGTGAAGGTTGAGGATGCCTGGTTTGCACTAGGCAGTATCGCATATAACAAAATTGAATATGCATGACAGTCTTACGTAAAACGTCTTGTACCCATTTTATAGATCAGTTAATGACAAAGTTCCTAATTTTTTTTTTTTTTTTTTTGAGATGGAGTGTCACTCCATCACCCAGGCTGGACTGCAGTGGCACGATCTCGGCTCACTGCAACCTCCACCTCCTGGGTTCATGCCATTCTCCTGCCTCAGCCTCCCAAGTAGCTGGGACTACAGGCGCCCACCACCATGCCCGGCTAATTTTTTGTATTTTTAGTTGAGACGGGGTTTCACCATGTTAGCCAGGATAGTCTTGATCTCCTGACCTCATGATCCGCCCACCTCGGCCTCCCAAAGTGTTAGGATTACAGGCATGAGCCACCGCACCCAGCCGGAAGTTCCTAATTTCTTTAAGGTTGCTGTCTTAGTCCATTTGTGCTGCTACAACAGAATTATCACAGACTCAGAACAAATGCTGCATCTTCACATGGTGGAAGGCTTGGAAGGGGCAAACTCAACCACTCAAGCCCTTTTATAAGGCTCTAAGCTATTCCTGAGGGCAAAGGCCTCATAGCTTAATCATCTCCTAAAGGCTTCATTCTTAATGTTGCATTGGGGATTACATTTTCACATAAATTTTGGAGGGGACAAACATTCAAACCATAGCAGTTATATAACCCTTCAATAGGTAAGACTAACATTTAAATTCAATCTTGTCAGACTCCCTAGTTTAGCCCTTTCCACTAAATAAACTATGCCTGTAAGAATGGAATTTAAATCTCTGTTGTTCATATTTTACATTTTTAATGGCTTACAACAGGTTACTATTGAAAAAAATCTATGGTCATATTAAACACTTAAAAATATTCTAAAAATTATGCTAAGCCACATTTTAAAGTCAGTTATATAACTATACCTATATCTATCTATATCTATCTATATATCTCCAGAAATTTTGTCTTTAGTTTTCTTGTAAATACGTTTTAAATTAAGAATAAAAAACAAAGAAAAACATAATTTGAGTATTATTAAGTTCTTAATGCCTGAATATACCTTGATATTCCTTGAAATTTTGAAACTCAGGAGGGTAATGTATCTAGGCATAATTCTTTGTTTAAAAGTCACTCACACCTGGTTCTATTTTCAATGTATTGGGTTTTATGAATTAGTTTTTCACAAAAAGCACTTATGCCTAAATTTATTCTGCTCTAAATGCAGACATCCCTAAGGTTCATAGTGAATATGGCATTATAGCAATGGTTTGTGTTATGATTAAAGCAAATTATTTTTACATGCCATCCATTTAAACAGTATAATATCCATTTCATGTTCTGGAAGTAATTTTTAGTAAGCATTTTTGCCATATCCATTAATGATGAAGTAATAGAAAACACCAATGGAGACTTAAACATGTCTGGATTTGAATTTCCCATTAATATGGCATTTTAATGACAGATAGCATCATGCCTGTCTCTAGTGAGGGGTATTTCTTACTTTGTCTATGAGATCATATTTCTGTGCTTGTAACACATAAGCACAAGCTTGTGCTTCTATAATAAAAAAATTTTAAAATCTAGACAGCATATAATTTAAACCAGTATTTCCAAAAGTTTATTCCTTTACTTGTTAATAGGTTTCTTCCTCCTACCCTCAGCAAGAAAACCTTAAGTGGCCTACTGTTGGTTTGGACCCTTTGCGAGTACAAAAACTCCAACCAGGAAGGAGAGAGATCAACCACAGACTCACAACTCTCAGCTGATTTGCTATTTCTGTCTTTGATTCTCTCTGTTAGGTTGTCTACATTCTTTATGGACAATTCACAGCAATGGTGATAGTGAGCTCCAAATTTATATCTTAGCATTTGCAACCAGCACAGATAAAGGGCCTCACCAAATCAATGTAGAAAACATGTTGAAGGACTTTGATCTAGCTTGGCTCATAGGTTCATTACTAAACCAATCCTTGTGCCATGGAATATAGATACTTAGTCCCACCCCTGTGGCCAGTGGGGAGAGAGCTACAATCAGAAGTAAGTTTGGGGAAATGGTGTTAGCAGACAAAGGAATAACAAGAGTCAAAACATTTGAACAGGTCTCTATACTGTTTGCCATCTCAGAGTCTTCAATATGCTAATATGAATCATAAATCTGTACACAAGGAGGACATTATGTACAATGTTTCTAAACATTGGAATATAGAAATTTCTTAATGGGCCATCCTGTGAGATTTATGTGTTATATGGATACAAATGTACCACATAATCTTCTTTAGTTTCTGTTATTGATCGAACAGTCTTCATGAAGTCTCACTGCTGAGTGGAAGGCCTGATTGAGGTGTACATTTATAGAATGAGTATGTGAATATGGTAACTTTAACTGCCAATCAAAAATACTTCATATTTTTCAAGTTTAGTTGCTACTTATAAATTTGTCTCTCTTGGTGTAATGTACAATTAAATTACCTCTCGCTTCTCCTCAAGTGGGCCTCTGGCTATATGGTTAAGAACGGAGTTGTTTATGTGTTATGACGTCTGTGCTTTTTCCTCTGGATGCTTGCCATCCTGTGCTATGAAATGTATGTTTGGGCCCCTTGGCTCCCTTCACTGAGGTTTGCTGAGGTATAGCTTGTAACCTTAGAATTTATTTGGCCCAGGTAGGGCTTTTTGCCCTTCTGTTGCTAAATGGTTTTACCTCAGCTCTTGCTAGTAGTACACTCTCACCTAATACCAAAATGTCTTGCATTCAGTCCTTGGCCAAGGCTTTCTTTTCCAAATTAAGGGCCGTCTCTCCATTTGCCGTGGTCCCCCATGGTCCCAATTTTGATTGTTAATTAATGTGAATCCTTTTCTTGTGTGGTATCATCCCCCACATCATCCCCCAAGGAGTGTTAATATTGTCTCCCCTAAATATCTGCTAGAAATATAAATGAAGCCACAAATCTGAGACACATATGTAATTTTAAATTAAAAGCAACTTTTTTTTTTTTTTTTTGCTGTTATTTTTTGTTTTTTGAGATGTAGTCTTGCGCTGTTGCCCAGGCTGGAGTGCAGTGGTATGATCTTGGCTCAATGCAACCTCCACCTCCCGGGTTCAAGCAATTCTCCTGCCTTAGCCTCCTGATTAGCTGGGATTGCAGGCACCTGCCACCACGTCCAGCTAATTTTTGTATTTTTAGTAGAGACGGGGTGGTCTCAAACTCCTGACCTCAAGTGATCCACCCGCATACGCCTCCCAAAGTGCTGGGATTACAGGTGTGAACCACCGTACCCAGCCAAAAGCCACACTTTTAAAAGGAAAGTGAAAAAGTAAAAGTAATGTTAACATGATTTTATAATTGAATAACATGTTAAAATATTAATCCAATACATTCAAAATATTGTCTTTTTATATGCAATCCAAAAAATATTGAGATATTTTACATGTTTTTTGGACTGAGCCTTCAACATCTGGTGCGTACTTTGCACTCACCGCCTAGTTCAACTCTCGTGGCCAACAGACACAAACCTTTAGCACCTACTGTCTTGGACAGCACAGCTTAGAGCGTGTGTCATCCAATCAGAGTAAAGCAGATGCTTCCACACAGGATTTGAGTCTCAAGACAGTGGTATAAAGTCTCAGTCAGCCAGAGTTTGTTCGCACTGATTGCTGTGGTGGAGTTTAGTTAGCAGCATGGAGTAAGGTATCCTGTGGTAACAAATGTCCACTGGCAACTGAGCCAGTCATGTGTCCTAGGTCAGCCATCCTACAGCAGGGTAGCCAGCAATTCTTGTTTCCTGCATGAACCTGATTCTCTAACATTCATGTGATCTTCGTAACACTCTTCCAATACATTTATCTGCTGGCAATATGCAGCATAATTGGTAGTTTTGTTCGTGATTGGGAACCCTAACTGACAAAGAGAGATTTTAGAATAGTGAAATAAATTTAGAGAACTGAAAAGAAAGATATAAAGCTCTGTGGAGGTTTGGGGTGAGCACTCAAGTAAAAACTCAGGTATAAATGTTAAGGATAGGTAGGACTTCAGTAAATGGATATGGGTTGAAATAGAAAATTTCAATCCTTTGCCTTCATTATTACCTTCATTTAATAGATGTATCCAACCAACAAAGTTATGTGTAATGATAGCAACCAAAATTTAGAAAATGTAATATGCAAAAGACAAAAAGTCTGATATTTCAGCCCTGATATTACCTGGAAAGAATGTTTAATATCTCTGGACATCATCTCATTTCCATCCATAGGGTGATAGAGTTTGATTAGATTACAAGATCTCAAAGACTATGATAATGATAACAAATTGGCCATAGGGCAAATGATTTTTGGATGAATGAAGAGGTAAATAAATACATAGACAACAAAGGAACAAATACAAAATAAGAAAAAAATCCTCATTTAGCAACTTATTATAACGAGTTGAGATTTCTTAAAGGGAAAACTCATTTTACTGAGGAAATTTGTGGAAAATCTGTTTGAATAGGGAAAGAAGATGAATTCTGTAATTCATACTGAAATTTAAAACATGTTTATTGGATAGGAACAGTGGCTCATGCCTGTAATCACAACACTTTGAGAGGCCAAGGAGGGAGGATCTCTTGAGCCCAGAAGTTCAAGACCAGTCTGGCAAAACAGAAAAACCTCATCTCTACAGGAAAAAAAAAAAAAAAATAGCTCGATATGATGGCACATCCCTATGGCCCCAACTACTCAGGAGGCTGAGGCAGGAGAATCACTTGAGCCCAGAAGGTCAAGGCTGCAGTGAGCCATGATCACACAGCTGCACTCCAGCCTGGGGGAGAGTGAGACCCTGTCTCAAAAAAATATATACTATGCAAAATTTTTCTGTAAAATAAAAGGATGAGAATTTTGAAATTCACAGATGAACTGCATGTGGTTCTCTTTAAGGGTGGAATCAGGAAGGCTAGTATAGTGTGGCAGGATGGGTAGTAGAGAAGAAATCCTCCAGTAGGCAGAGGAAGAAGAAGATGGAACAGTGCTTTGTCTAATAGTTCCATCTCAAAATAAATGCTACATGCTGTGAAATGTGAGCCTTCTTAAGAGCCTTCAGTTTTAGTCTAAACTTCTGCAAACATAAGTGTAAACAGGATGAAGTTCTTATAGAAAATCCCAGTTAATGGAGCTGTGTTCTGCTCTCTAGTTGAGTCTGGAAAAGTGTCAGGCCACATAGACTACAGAACAATTGAAACCAGAGTCATAGAGTAAACATCCAATAAACCTTTGTCAAATTAAATGAGAATAAATTAATAATATCTTTAAAATGTAACACTCATCTCCAGTGTTTTAGCCCCCAAAATTGACTCATCAAGAAATATCAGGCAATGAGACTGCCTGACACAATTTAATAAGGGCTTAACTAGGGAAAATTCACAAAGATCAAACGTATCTCTTATTTTAGAATTTTAGAGTACCTACAGATCAAATTCTGATGGCCCAAAGGTTTTGGCAACTTCAAGGCGAAAGATGTAAAATATGTTTGACTGCTATGTTTTAGCAAAAATATATTTATCATTATCATAGAATCATAGAAATCCATTAGTACAACCTTCATTTCATAGGCTTCAAGTATTTTTTTATGTTTAACTGCTGATTTTCTGAGGTTCCATTTAATATTCTTATTCTGTCAAAGTCTGCACCCACGCTAGCTGAAAAAAATATACCAGCAATACCAGTAATAAGAATACAAGGAGAGAATAAGTAGAAGTGGAAAGAATAAATTAAGAAGCCTGGCTGAAGTGGCCCCCTTAGGAAGTGTGAGACTCAATGTAAATATTAATGATCTGTGGGCAGGACAGAATGGGGCCAGAGAAGGGGAAAAGAATGGAATCTACATACCTTATGATTGCCTGTGAAAATAATGGAGACCACATATCTTATGATTACCCTGAGAGATAGTATAGTGTTACAATTAAAACTTCAAGCATAAACATATGAGCATAATTGGCATTTTTTGTTAGAACAGAAACTGGAGCTTTATATGGCCTGTTACAACAAAGTTAATTTATAATGCAGTATAAATATGTACTCTAGAAAAAGACTACTGGGGGAGGGGCCAAGATGGCCAGTTAGAAGCAGCTGCAGTCTGTGGCACTCACAGAGAAGAATGAAAAGGAGTAAGTGCATATAGCACCTTCAACTGAAATATCCGGGTTCTCGCACAGAGACTGATTAGGGAAACAACTCAACCCACAGAAAACGAAGAAAAGCAAGGTGGGGCGAAGGCCCACCCAGGAGCAAGGTGGAGTCAAGGGAACCCCCACCCCCAGCCAAGGGAAGTGGTAAGTAATTGTGGGACCGTGGGAGGAATCCATGCTTCTTCCATGGATCTTTGCAACCCATGGATAGGGAGATCCCCTTGTGATCCCATGCCACCAGGACTTTGGGGCAGACACATAGAGCAGTGTGAAGTCTTGGCAGAACAGATGCTCAGGCAGGTACAAAGACCCAGGAACTTTACATACTTCAGCCCTGGGATCCCCAACAAACATGTCTGCAACTCAGGCAATGTGGGAGGTCTGCACATACTCCTAGGAAGGTGGACAGAATCCAGGGAGCTGGGCAGCATCATTCTGCAGGCCCCACTTCCACTGCAATTCACCAGATAAAACCTCCTGGCTTGGAATCCCAACCAGCCACCAGCAACAGGGTGTAGCCTGCCTGAAACTGGATGGAGCCCCCACGGGGAGGGGCAGGCACCATCTCTGCTGTTTGGTCAATTCAGCCATTGTAGCTTGTGGGCTTTGGAGAGCCCAAACAGTCTGGATGAGGAAGGGTCCCCCCAGCAGCACAGCACAGCTGCTTTGCCAGATCATGGCCAAACTGCTTCTTTAAGCTGGGCCTGATCACTGGGTGAGACCTCCTAGCTAGGCTAGGAGGTCAGCCATGCCTACCTGCCTGCCCACACACAGAGCTCTGATCTCTCCCTGGGATGAAGTGTCTAAAGGAAGGAGGGCTACCACCTGGGTTGGTTGGATGACTCAGCCCTTCCAGCCTGCAAGCTTTGGAGAGTCCAAGCTGACAGTGGTAAATGTTGTTCCCCAACATGACACAGCTGTTTTGTCGAGGCATGGCCAGATTGCTTCTTTAAGCAGCACCTCAATCCACTCCTCCTCATAAAGTGGATCCTCCCAGCCAGATCCTCCAAGACAGGCCTCCAGCCAACCCCACCTATGTTCAATGGGCCAACAGAGCTCTAATTTCTCCCTGGGATGAAGTCCCTGAGTGGTGGGGCAGGCCACCACCTTGGCTTTTTGGGCTTCTCAGCCAGTCCAGCTTGTGGGCATTGGAGAGCCCAAACCAACCGGGGCCTAAAGGGATACCCAACACAACACAGCTGCTCTACCAAAAAGCAGCCAGACCCTTTCTTTAAGTGGGTCCCTGATCCCGTTCCTCCTGACTGGGAGAAGGACCTCCCAACTGGGTTCTCCAGCCACCTCCTGCAGGCACATTAGGGCCAGCAATATGTCAGTAACCCCAGAGCCTCCAGAGGAAGGGTCAGGCTGCCATCTTTGCTGTTTTGCAGCTTTCACTGGTGATACCTCCCAGGATGGGGAAAACATGAGGCAACTAGGGTCTGGAGTGGCCCCCAGCATACCACAGCAGCCCCATGGAAGAATGGCGTGTTAAAAAACCTAAACAAACAGAAAATAACAACAACAAAACCGACACACACACACACACACACAAAACACATGTAAAGGTCAGCAGCCTTAAAGAATGAAGGTAGATAAGCCCACAAAGATGAGAAAGAATCAATGCAAAAATGCCAAAAACTCAAAAAGCCAGAGTGCCCCTTTTCTTCAAAATGACCCCAACACCTCTCCAGCAAAAGCTCAGAATAGGACTGAGGCTGAGATGGATGAAATGACAGAAGTAGGCTGCAGAAGGTGGGTAATAATCAACTTTCCTGAGCTAAGGAACATGCAAAGAAGCTAGAATCATGATAAAATAATACAGGAGCTGACAGCTGAAATAGCCAGTTTAGAGAGGAACATAACCTGTTAGAGCTGAAAAACACACTACAGTAACTTCACAATGTAATCACAAGTATTAACCCATTTATAGCAGAGGTTGCAAATTTTTTATGTGAAAAATCAGACCTTGTGATGACCTTGAGCAGTAGAAAGGATATAAATACCTCCTATAAGCTTAGCGTTCCAATAATGGAAGACTAGGCATGAATAGGTTAAGAGCAAATAGACCAAGCAAAGGAAAGAATCTCTAAGCTTGAAGACTATCTTTCTGAAAAAAGACAAGCAGTCAAAAACAGAGAAAAAAAATAAAAAGGAATGAATAAAACCTCCAAGAACTATGGGAATATGTAAAGAGACCAAATCTACAACTGATTGGGGTACCTGAAAGACACAGAAAGAATGGAACTAAGTTGGAAAACACACTTCAAGATATCATCCAGGCGAACTTCCCCAACCTAACAAGATAGGCCAACATTCAAATTTAGGAAATGCAGAGAACCCCAGTAAGATACTCTATGAGAAGATCATCTGCAAGACACATAATCAGATTCTCCAAGGTTGAAATGAAGGGGAGAATGTTAAGGGCAACCAGAGAGAAAGGCCAGATAACCTACAAAGGGAAGCCCATCAGACTAACAGCAGACCTCTCAGCAGAAACCCTATAAGCCAGAAGAGATTAGGGACCAACATTCAACATTCTTAAAGAAAAGAATTTCAAACTAAGAATTTCATATCCAGCCAAACTAAGCTTCATAAGTGAAGAAGAAATAAGATCCTTTTCAGACAAGCAATGCTGATGGAATTCATTATCACCAGACTTGCCTTGCAAGAGCTCTCAAAGGAAGCACTAAATATGGAAAGGAAAAACCGTTACCAGCCACTTCAAAAACACTGAAGTACACAGTGACACTATGAAGCAACCACATAAGTCTGCAAAATAACCAGCTAGCATTATGATGGCAGGATCAACTCCACACATAGCAATACTAACCTTAAATGTAAATAGGCTAAATGCCCCAATTAAAAGACAGAGTGGCAAGCTGCATAAAGAACCAGGAACCATTGGTATGCCATCTTCAAGAGACCAATCTCACATGCAGAGACACACATTGGCTCAAAATAAAGGGATGAGAAAAATTTACCAAGCAAATGGGAAACAAAGAAAAGCAGAGGTTGTAAGCCTGTTTCTGACAAAATAGGCTTTAAACCAACAAAGACAAAAAAAGACAAAGGAGGGCATTACATTATAGTATGAAGGAGAGACATGAAAAGCCCTTCAAAATATCAGTGAATCCAAGAGCTGTTTTTTTGAAAAGTAAAATAAAATAGATACAACACTAGCTAGACTGACAAAGAATAAAAAAGATTCAAATAAACACAATAAGAAATGCTAAGGGGGATATCACCACTGACCCCCCACAGAGACAGAAACCACCATAACAGAATACTGTAAACATCTCTATGCACATAAACTAGAACGTCTGGAAGAAATGGGCAATTCCCAGACACATACACCCGCCTAAGACTGAACCAGGAAGAAACTGATTCCTTGAATAGACCGATAATGAGTTCTGCATTTTAGGCAGTAATAAATAGGCTACTAACCAAAAAATGCCCAGGACCAGAAGGATTCACAGCTGAATTCTACCAGAGGTACAAAGAAGAGCTGGTACTATTCCTTCTGAAACTATTCCCAAAAAATTGAAAAGGAGGAACTTCTCCCTAACTCAATCTATGAGGCGAGCATCATGCAGATACCAAAACCTGGTGAAGATACAAAAACAGAAAACTTCAGGCCAATATCCTTGATGAATATTGATGCAAAAATCCTCAATAAAATACGGCAAACCAATTCTAGAAGCACATCAAAAACTTATCCACTATGACCAAATAGACCTCATCCCTGGGATGTGAGGTTGGTTCAACATATGCAAAACAATAAATATGACTTACCAGATAATCAGAACTAAAGACAAAAACCACATGATTCTTTCAATAAATGCAGAAAAGGCCTTCAATAAAATTCAACATCCCTTCAGGTTAAAACTCTCACTAAACTAGGTATTGAAGGAACATACCTCATAATAATAAGAGCCATATATGACAAATCCACAGCCAATATCATACTGAATGGGCAAAAGCTGGAAGAATTCCCCTTGAAAACCAGCACAAGACAAAGATGCCCTCTCTCACCACTCTTACTCAACATAGTATTGGAAGTTTCACCATGGCAATCAGGCAAGACAAAGAAATAAAGGGTATTGGAATAGGAATAGAGAAAGTCAAACTATCTTTGTTTGCAGATGAAATGATCCTGTATCTAGAAAACCCCATTGTCTCAGCCCAAAAGCTTCTTAAGCTGATAGGTGACTTCAGCAATGTATCAGGATACAAAATCAATGTGCAAAAATCACTAGCATTACTATACACCAACAACAGGAAAGCCGAGAGCCAAATTATGAATGAACTCTCATTCACAATTACCACAAAAAGAATAAAATATCTAGGAATACAGCTAACAAGGGAAGTGAAGGACATCTTCAAGGAGAACTACAAACCACTGCTCAAAGAAATCAGAGATGATATAAACAAATGGAAAAAACATTCCATGCTCATGAATAGGAAGAATCAATATTGTGAAAATGGCCATACTGCCCCCAAAGGAATTTAGAGATTCAGCGCTACTCCCATTAAACTACCATTGACATTCTAGACAGAATTAGAAAAAAAAAAAAAAAAAAAAAAAAACAATTAAATGCATATGAAACCAAAAAAGAGCCCAAAGAGCCCAAAGAGCCAAGGCAATCCTAACCAAAAAGAAGAAAACTGGAAGCATCATGCTACCCAACTTCAAACTATTCTACGAGGCTACAGTAACCAAAGCATCATGGTACTGGTACAAGAACAGACATGTAGATCAATGGAACAGAGTAAGAACCTAGAAATAAGACTGCACACCTACAACCATGTGACCTGACAAAAATAAGAAATGGGGAAATGATTGCCTATTAAATAAATGGAGCTGGGAGAACTGGATAGCCATATGCAGAAAATTGAAATGGACCCCTTCCTTACATCATATACAAAAATCAACTCAAAATGGATCAAAGACTTAAACGTAAACCCTAAAATTGTAAAAACCCTAGAAGAAAATCTAGGCAATGCCCTTCAGGATGCAGACACAAGCAAATATTTCATGACAAAGATGCCCAAAACAATTGCAACAACAAAAAAAAATTGACAAATAGGATCTAATTAAACTAAAAAGCTTCTTCACAACAAAAGAAACTATCAATAGAATATACAGACAACCTACAGAATGGGAGAAAACTTTTGCAAACTATGCATCTGACAAGGTCTAATATCCAGCATCTAAAAGGATGCTGTAAAATTTACAAAAAAAAAAAAAATCCATTTAAAAGTGGGCAAAGGACATGAACAGACACTTCTCAAAAGAAGACATACATGCAGCCAACAAACATATATAAAAAAACTCAACATCATTGATCAGAAATGCAAATAAAATCCACAGTGAGATACCATCTCACACCAGTCAGAACGGTTATTATTAAAAAATCAAAAAAATAAAAATCAATAGATTCTGGCAAGGTTGTGAAGAAAAAGTGCTTTTACACTGTTGGTGGGAGTGGAGAAATAAGAAAGCTTTTACAGTGTTGCTAGGAATGGAAATTAGTGCAACCATTGTAGAAGACAGTGTGGTGATTCCTCAAAGACCTAGAGGCTGAAATACCACTTGACGCAGCAATCCCATTACTGGGTATATACCCAAAGGAATAGAAATGATTCTATTATACATATACATGCATGTGTGCGCTCACTGCAGCACTATTCACAGTAGCAATGACATGGAATGAATCTAAACGCCCATCAGTGATAGTCTGGATAAAGAAAATGGTAAATATACATGATGGAATTCTATGTAGCCATAAAAATGAGTAAGATCATTTCCTTTGCAGGGACATGTATGGAGCTGGAAGCCATCATCCTCAGCAAACCAATACAGGAACAGAAAACCAAATACTGCATATTCTCACTTATAAGTGGGAGCCAAATTATGAGAACACATGGACACGTGAGGGAACAACACATACTGGGGACTGTCAGAGGGTCGGGGGTGGGAGGAGAAAGAGCACCAGAAAGAATAGCTAATGCATACTAGGCTTAACATCTGCATGATGGGGATGATCTGTGTAGCGAACCACCATGACACACGTTTACCTGTGTAACAAACCTGTATATCCTGCCCATGTACCCTGGAACTTAAAAGTTAAAATTTTTTTTTAAATGTATTCCGTTAAGACTGTTTAGTAAGAGTGTGTGAACACCATGTTATGATCAAATAGAAATTAGAAATGAAGTATAATTATTATTGCTATAAAAGCTTCCTAATCAAAATTATAATTAATACTACTGTTTCTATGCATAAATATTATAACATATAAATAATATATATTGTTTCAAAATATACAAACACTGTAAAAATGAGAGGTTCAAGAAAGGTTATAAGTAAGAGAAGGAATACTACTGGCCTACAGGGGGCCTCAGGATAATGTTTAACTGATTTAAATATTATACACTCGAAAAAATCTGTCATAGAGAATTAAGACGAAAAATACCTTTAGACTATTTAGTTCATAACGTGTATAGTCATTTTGTTTTTAAAATTAAATAATACAGTATCTTCAGTATGATCAGAATTTTACACAAATGAAAACATAATGTAATGAAATGAGATTTTATGCACTTTTAGCAAAGCGAATGGAATATAAAAATAAAGAAGGGAATTGGTGAGGCAAGAAAAAGGAGAGAGGAAGAGAATAAAGGAGGAAATTCTCTTTTCAAGGAGAACATGGGATCACAATGTCATTCATTACATTTCTTTGACACTAACCCAGAGTGAAAATAAGTAATGAGGCATCAATATACTACTAATCTTAAAAAGATTTATTTCTTCTCTTTTTATATTTTTTATAGAATGATTTTCAGCAGTTCAGGAGAGTATATAGACACTAATAATTTCTACCGGGGGAGATACTGTGGAACTAAACAGTGAGTAGTGGGACCAACTAGATAATTTTCAGGGCCCAGTGCAAAATAAAACTTCAGAGCCCCAGACGGGTGCAGTTGCTCATGCCTGTAATCCCAGCACTTTGGGAGGTAGAGGCGGGCAGATCACGAGGTCAGGAGATCGAGACCATCCTGTCCAACATAATGAACCCTGTCTCTACTAAAAATGCAAAAATTAGCTGGGTGTGGCGGCAGGCTCCTGTAATCCCAGCTACTTGGGAGGCTGAGGTAGGAGAATTGCTTGAACCCAGGAGACGGAGGTTGCAGTGAGCAGAGATCACGCCACTGCACTCCAGCCTGGGTGACAGAGCAAGACTTTGTCTCTAAATAAATAAATAAATAAATAAATAAATAAATATTAAAAAAAACAACAACTGCAGAGCCCCTTGTCCAAAAAGTATTAAGAATTTTAGGATGCAAATGGCTGAACATTAAACCAAGTGCAGGACCATTCTAAACAAGGAGCCCTGTGCTAGTTCACAGTCATATGTCCAAGAGGACAGTTCTGATGGTGAGTTTAAGAGTATTATTTATTAAGGATCAAATATTTGCTAATTTAGTTTGGATCAGTATGCGTATTTTAGAGGTTATCTTAAAATATTTTTTACCAAGTGACAAGGATAACAGTAAAAACTCAAGCCTTGACTTTTCAAGGAGCAAACTCAGAATCTTGTTACTGTACTGTTTGTGAGCTGGGCTGTCTACAGAAATATATTTTGTCAAGGTCTTTTCTCTAGCAATAGAGAGAGTTAACTAATGAATTTATAGCTAAATTCATCCCGCTTCCCTGGTTCTTGAAGTACAGTAACATCATCACATAGAGTGACATTTCCTCCTACATTAAAGAACTTTCTTGCTTCCAACATTCAGTATTTTAGTGAATTTTATGGGATTTAACTGCCAACCACTTAATTAAAGATATAATTTTATTCTCTGTGTTGTGCTCCCAAACCCCCTAACTCCTGCAAATCACTCTACATTTTTTTTCTGAGAAAAGGACATGAAGAAAGACTTATCTAAGCAGTCCAATTTGTACTTATAAGGTTGTCTAATATCATATGAGATATTACATGAAAATGATATTTCACTGCAAAAATAAAGATCAGATAGAAAAAAAGGAAATCTGACTCACAAAGTCACATTTTCTGTTCTTCCTACTTTATAGAGATGTCCTTGAGGTGAGAGGCCCTGAGGTTTTACCACTTGGTTTATAGATATATGTATGTGTAGGAATAAATTTATCTAAATTAATCCCTGGTACATTATAGTGATTACCTAAGAAAACAAAGGAAAAAGTATACTTCAGTCTTGTCTCTTACGACACAGCACTGCTATTCCTTGTGTCTGTCTCAGTCATCAAATGCAGCACCAAACTACAAAGGAGATAGTGCCAAATGGACTGCTAAGTACAGTATATGAGGAGAATTATTATAATTCCTGATTCATTTTCTTATTCTAAAAGTATCATTGTTATGATATTATTTATGATATTATACACTAGAATTTTGCTCTTTAAAAATCTGTCTCCTGTAAAAAAAAAAAAAAGTCATCATGTTTGACCCTTCAAGGTAACACAGTTTAGTCTACCCACTGGCTCTGAATGCATTTTTTTTAGTTTAAATTGATTTGAAATAAGTTCTGTCTATCGAACCTATTATCTAATATTATGACTGAGAATAAAATGGGGGGATTTAAGTCAAGAAAGAGAACTAAGAGTCCTATCTATATAACCACAGATTTGCTGGCTCTTGTCCCTGCTACTTGCTAATCGAGAACTTCTAGGTTTCAAACAAACCTCCCAAAACTAGGCAGAAGACAATTTATTATATAATCTTCAGGAAGCCAAGGTTTAAGCTTGTTTTGTTCATTGTTATATTCACAGACTCTGTCACCGTGCCTAGTATATAACTGATGATCATTAAATATTTATTAAAATTGTTTATAACATTTACTAACATTTTATAAAAATGTGATTTTCATGAAGCCAACAAAAAGTAAAAATATATTTGTCTCTTTAAAAAAATACTAACAATAGATTCAATGCCATCCCCATCAAGCTATAAAAGACTTTCTTCACAGAACTGGAAAAAACTAAAGTTCATATGGAACCAAAAAAGAGCCCACATTGCCAAGTCAATCCTAAGCCAAAAGAACAAAGCTGGAGGCATCATGCTACCTGACTTCAAACTATACTACAAGGCTACACTAACCAAAACAGCATGGTACTGGTACCAAAACAGAGATATAGACCAATGGAGCAGAACAGAGCCCTCAGAATTAATGCCACATATCTACAACTATTTGATCTTTGACAAACGTGACAAAAACAAGCAATGGGGAAAGGATTCCCTATTTAATAAATGGTGCTGGGAAAACTGGCTAGCCATATGGAGAAAGCTGAAACTGGATCCCTTCCTTACACCTTATACAAAAATTAATTCAAGATGGATTAAAGACTTACATGTTAGACTTAAAACCATAAAAACCCTAGAAGAAAACCTAGGCAATACCATTCAGGACATAAGCATGGGCAAGGACTTCATGTCTAAAACACCAAAAGCAATGGCAACAAAAGCCAAAATTGACAAATGGGATCTAATTAAACTAAAGAGCTTCTGCACAGCCAAAGAAACCACCATCAGAGTGAACAGGCAACCTACAGAATGGGAGAAAATTTTTGCAACCTACTCATCTGACAAAGGGCTAATATCCAGAATCTACAATGAACTCAAACAAATTTACAAGAAAAAAAAAAACCCATCAAAAAGTGGGTGAAGGATATGAACAGACACTTCTCAAAAGAAGACATTTATGGAGTCAAAAAACACATGAAAAAATGCTCCTCATCACTGGCCATCAAAGAAATGCAAATCAAAACCAAAATGAGATACCATCTCACACCAGTTAGAATGGCCATCATTAAAAAGTCAAGAAACAACAGGTGCTGGAGAGGATGTAGAGAAATAGGAACACTTTTACACTGTTGGTGGGACTGTAAACTAGTTCAACCATTGTGGAAGTCAGTGTGGCGATTCCTCAGGGATCTAGAACTAGAAATACCATTTGACCCAGCCATCCCATTACTGGGTATATACCCAAAGGACTATAAATCATGCTGCTATAAAGACACATGCACATGTATGTTTATTGGGGCACTACTCACAATAGCAAAGACTTGGAACCAACCCAAATGTCCAACAACGATAGACTGGATTAAGAAAATGGGGCACATATACACCATGGAATACTATGCAGCCATAAAAATTGATGAGTTCATGTCCTTTGTAGAGATATGGATGAAGCTGGAAACCATCATTCTCAGTAAACTACCACAAGGACAAAAAACCAAACAGTGCATGTTCTCACTCATAGGTGGGAATTGAACAATGAGAACACATGGACACAGGAAGGGGAACATCACACACCGGGGACTGTTGTGGGGAAGGGGGAGGGGGGAGGGATAGCCTTAGGAGATATACCTAATGCTAAAAGACGAGTTAATGGGTACAGCACACCAACATGGCACATGTATACCTATGTAACAAACCTGCACGTTGTGCACATGTACCCTAAAACTTAAAGTATAATAATATTAAAAAAAAACACTAACAACCTAAAGAATGTGAAAAAAATGAAAGTCAAGTTCTATCTATCTCTGATTTCATTTTAGACATCACACATTTGCTATCCATATGTACCATCTATTAACTTTGTGGCATTATTTAGTGAACAAAAATTTCTTATTTTGATGTGATCAAATTCAACTTTTAAATCTAAGTGTTTATGCTTTTGAAATTTTGTTTAAGTTGTTTCCACAGATTGCAAAGCTATTTTCCTATATTTTCATTTATTAACTTTATATTTTTACCTTTCATATTTTGGTTTTTTATTCACCTAGATTGTACTTTGGCCTACAGTGTTAACCTCAATCCAGTTTTACTTTTATCTGTGGATAGATCTAGCTTTCCAAACATCATGCTAAATAAGCTCACTTTATTATTTGCTGCTCAGTTCATTACTTCATGTTACAATGAAGAAATCCACAGAAAAGGATCCTAAGTGATTCCAGAGAGTTGGAGAACAGGTTATATACAAATAAATGAGACTAAGAATAATAGACTTCTAAATAGCTACATGCATGCTAAAAGACATAGGATAAATGCTGTCAAATTTTTTAGGAAAAATAATTTTCCATTTAGGATATCAATATATCAAATTAGTTGAATATATAATAAAGATAATTTCAACTTTTTTTTTTTTGAGATGGAGTCTCACTCTGTCCCCTAGGCTGGAGTACAGTGGCGCAATCTCGGCTCACTGCGACCTTCGCCTCCCAGGCTCAAGCCAATTCTCCTGCCTCAGCCTCCCGAGTAGCTGGGATTATAGGCGCATGCCACCACGCCGGGCTGATTTTCGTATTTTTAGTAGAGACGGGGTTTCACCATGTTGGCCGGGCTGATCTCAAGCTCCTGACCTCAGGTGATCCACTCGCCTTGGCCTCCCAAAGTGCTGGGATTACAGGCGTGAGCCACCACAGCCCGGCTGATAATTTCAATTTTTAAGCACTCAGAATATATACTTCACATCCACACTTTCTTGGATTGAATTGTGGAATATGTCCTGCAAAACAAGAGAGTTAACCAAAATTAAAAAGTCATTCCAGATAATGGCAGCATATTCAACCCAGAAGAGCAGCAAGTGGAAGCCTCAGGATGAAATGCATGTCTAGAAAGCAACAATTTCACTTAGGGCATGAGCAAGAGTGCTCAAAACAAAACATAAAAAAGATGGGGAGAGAGGAAGGAGATTGGTACAATAGATAATACAATACAATCATATTTGGAAAGTGAAAAAAGGCAACGTATTTTACTCTAAAACATAGCTAAAAACATTTTTTTCTTATGAGTTCACAGGTGGGCTAATTCTGTTAATACCAACTGGATTTACTCAAGTGTATTCAGTCAGCTGTCAGCTCAGCTAAGGAATGAAAGGTCCAGGATGGTTGCAGCTGGGACCACTCAGTTGTTATCCCCGAAGTCTCTGATCCTTCAGCAGGTTGGACTGGACTTGTTCTCATGGCATGGACAAAGATCCGGCCAGGCGCAGTCGCTCACGCCTGTAATCCTAGCAATTTGGGAGGCCGAGGAGGCCGGATCACCTGAGTTGAGGAGCTCCAAACCAGCCTGGCCAACATGGTAAAACCCCGTCTCTACTAAAAATACAAAAATTAGCCGGGCATGGTGGCAATGTGCCTGTAATCCCAGCTACTCAGGAGGCTGAGGCAGGAGAATCCCTTGAACTAGGGAGGCAGAGGTTGCAGTGAGCTGAGATCGCTCCACTGCACTCCAGGCTGAGCGACAAGAGCGAGACTCTATCAAAAAAAAAAAAAAAAAAAATCCAAGAGAGAAAATAAAAATGTCCTAATGCTTTTTGAAGCCTCTCCTTGCATTAGTTCTGCCAAAGTGTCAGTGTAAAAGTAAGCCCATATGGCAAACCTCAGAGTAAGTTTGGGAAGATACTTTTAAAGGGTGTGAACATAGCAAGGTGTAAAAATTGAGTTCAGTAATACAATAAATCTATCACAAAATGTGCAGGTGCAAGAATTTAATCTTCAACTATTGTAGGTAGAAAACAGAAAATGATCATCAAATTGATAAATCAAGAAGTAAGACAAGCATTTTACTTAGAGACAGTTACTGGAAGAAACTAATAGGAGTTAATAGAACTTGCTTCAGTAGAAGGATTTGAGGGATGAAAACGTTGGGGAAGAGGACAAATATTCTTCATTTTAAGACTTTAAGCACTGTGATTTAAAAGAAAAATGTGCTTGTACTACTTTAAAATATAAATTATGAGTAAATAATAAAATTTTATAGTTGTGAGTTATGAATACAGAAAGACACCATTCTCAAGAAAATGCTCATTTGTATCAAAAAAGCTAGCAAGAAAGTATTTCAAGAGAAGAACTATGGCATTTTTTTTTTTTTTTTTTTTTGAGACAGAGTCTCACTCTGTTGCCCAGGCTGGAATGCAGTGGCGTGATCTCAGCTCACTGAAACTTCCACCTTCTGAGTTCAAGCAATTCTCCTGCCTCAGCCTCCCAAGTAGCTGGTATTACAGGTGCCTGCTACCACGCCCAGCTAATTTTTGTATTTTTAGTAGAGATGGCGTTAACCATGTTTGCCAGGCTGAACTACTGACCTCAGGTGATCCACCTGTCTCAGCCTCCCAAAGTGCTGGGATTACAGGTGTGAGCCACTGTGCCTAGCCCTATGGCATGTTTTTTTTAAGCACAAGTCAGGAAAGCAATACCTTGAAAGGAGTATAAATAGTGTATATGAATTATTTTAAAAGAACATCTATAAAAATGCCTGTGGAAAAAAGTAGAATTTGTGTAGGAAGAAGATAAATCAAAACTAAATTTTCTATTCTGCTAAAGCCAAAAGGGCCAAGACACTGTATTCCTTATAATATACAGTAGCAAACAACTTGGAGCTTAGTAAAAGAAACAACAGTAGAAAAAATTTTAACCCCAAGAGACTCATCTACAACATGGAATGTTCAGCTAAGAACACAGATTTCTGTGGATTTCTTGTATTCACCATTGTTTATGCTGCTAATAGAAATCACAAACAGTACTATTCTTTTTTTCATAAGTATACTTAAGCAATTTGGGATATTTCATATACAATATTAATAGCATGTAAGACAACTGGGTTAAGTAAATGTCCCATCTCTAAAACTATCTGATACTTTGGAAAACAGAGTTCCATTTTGATTTTTGTATATCTAACATTATTTCCCCCATGTATCCTCACTGAAATTATGTTAGAGCCTAACCATCTAGAGTGTATTACAATTATTTATGCAGTCAGATGCTCCCTCAACTAGGTTATTATTTCTGTAAAGATGAGAATTCTGTTTTGTCATATTCATTTAGAGTCTCTAACATGTAGCACAGTACCTGTCACACAGTAAGTGTTTAATGTAACTTGACTGAATAATAAAGAAATGAATTATTCTGCCTCAACTACATTTAATAGTGAATAAACTACACTTGTTAGAAAAATGATATTAATTATCTACTCTATATAAGGCACTATGTTTGAGAAGCAGAGAGCAAAACCATAATCCTTCTGAAGCAATTTATACTCTAAAGGAAAGCAACATACATCTATCGAGTAGCTACTATATGGCAAGAACATGTGGATGTTTGTATTTATTATCTCATTAGATCAACAAACAACCCTTGAAGTTATATTATCCTTGAGATGACAGATACTACTGAAATCAAAATGCTATTACAATATTTACCTATGTACCCCACAGTATGTTTCCAATTTTTCAAACAAATTCTTCCTCTTTGTTGTGGTTGGTTGCTAAAGATTTTCTTCATCTACAACTTCCAGTATATCACATAGTGGGCTGTCTTTCCAAAATATTTCACCAATTTTCTGGCTTCTTTTTGCATACAAGTTTTAAGTCCTAAAACTTAAACCACTGGGATGTGAGAAGCGCCTCTGCCCGGCCGCCCCTTCTGAGAAGTGAGGAGCGCCTCTGCCCAGCCGCCACCCCGTCTAGGAAGTGAGGAGCATCTCTGCCCTGCCACCCCGTCTGGGAAGTGAGGAGCACCTCTGCCTGGCCGTCCTGTCTGGGATGTGGGGAGCGCCTCTGCCCGGCCGCCCCGTCTGGGAGGCCTACCACAGAGGCCAGAAGCAATGTGGGGGCTGGATGTGGTGGCTCACGCCTGTAGTCCCAGTACTCTGGGAGGCTGAGGCGGGTTGATCAATTGAGGCTAGGAGCTCGAGACCAGCCTGGCCAACATGGCGAAACATATGAAAAATACAACTGTCAAACCAACCAACGAACCAAGCGACAACAAAACAGGTCTACCCTGAAGTCATACTCTAATTTTTTCTATTTTCCTCCCTTTCTGATCCTTTATCCCACTTTCTTTTTCTTCCTCTTCCTTCTCCTTCTTCTTTATCAAATAGAGGATTGAGTTATTATCATTGATCCATACAAAGTCCCTCTCTCATTTATTTTCTTTGGTTCCCATCCCCCATTTCTATTCCCCGTCTTCCCATGTGCAACCTTCCTAATATGTTTGATATGCATCTTTTTGTTCGTATGTACTTTTAGAAAATGTTTATTGTTTTGTGTGAAAAATAAAATAAAATAAAATAAAAAATAAAAAATAAAAATGATGATGAAAGACTAAATACTTCCCTCATGTGATTGGGAACAAAGCAAAGATCTCTGTTGTCACAACTCTTATTCAGCATAGTGCTGAAAATTTTAGCCTGTGCAATAAAGTAAGAAAAGAAAAGAAAAAAAAAAAACTTAAACCAGATAATCTAATTCTTAATTTCTAAAACTTAAGATTAACATATTATAAACTTATGTAATATGTTACTGTTTATAAATTTGTTAATATGTTATGAATATGATTATTAACCACTACTTATTTAATTATTATCTTATGGCCAGGAACTTTGTAAGCATTCCATAAATATCATATTTAATCTCCTCCATGATGATGTGGGAAGATTTCTGTCAACTGCATTATCTTAGATATGGTGACTGTGGCTCACATGGATTTAACAGTTTGCCAAGGTCACATATCTAGAAAGTTACCTACCTAACTGAAAGACTCTACTTGACCACTATATTATACTACCTATTCTATCTGTGAGGTGAACAGCATTATTTGGCCCCATTTTAAAAATATGATACATTGAGAAACTGATACATTGAGAAACCAAATGTTCCACAGGTAATAAGTAGAAGCTTTGTCTTTCTAATCTCAATTTTAGTGTGGGGGAATTGAATAGTACACCAGTAAGTAGAAAAGGTAAATAAACAATTGCTTTCTATATTTTACTTTTCAAAGAAGTAGAAAGAGGGAGAAAAGCCAAGACAGTCATCATTATTAGTGATAACTTTTATGAACGCCTTTCTGAGGCTGCCCAAATTTATTTTAAAACTCTAAGCATGAAAGTATACTTCACAAAGAGTAGACAGTAATTTAATATAAATTTCTAAGAAATTTATACGATTATCTATATATTATATTTACATATATATTTATACGAGCCTCCAAAGAGATTACCAAAACTATACAAGCCATCTATAATCAATCACTTGTGTTCTTTATCTTATGAAGGGCATTTTAGGACCATAAAATATGAGAAGACTTTGAGATCTAAATTGGCCTTGGAAGGTACTTGAAAGCTAATATTTATATGTCCCTGTTATAGTTGTGCCTCTATTTTTTATTAGTTATCACAAGTATATATAATATTTCAGATTACTAAAAACCAAAATAAATACACAAAAATTTCTCTTTGATATCATTGGAGAATAAAAGGACTGATACTTGCAAGGTCATTTAGATCTTAAAGTACTTCATCTCATTACATCATATTCCATAAAACCAATCTCTCTCTCATTACTGGTGTTAGCCACCACATAATTAAAATCCAAACTATTTATGATTTTTAATACATTAAATAGCATCATGGAGCTACTTGTAACCCACAGACCTGGTCTGGCAGAAGGAGAAAGTTGGCCAAGCTGGTTGAGAATTTTAAGCAAGCCAAATTTATCAGTGGCAAAATCCCAAGTAGGAATAACTACACTCTCAAAATAGCAAGATCCTGCCAGGTGTTCCTTGTATAGGAGAAAAATCAATCCAACATGGGGATGGCTAGTCAATCTTCCTTCTGTTTCAGAGATGCCCCTAAGATGGGGCAGGCTCTCAGAGAAATTCAACTTAAGACATAAAGAGCTGCTTATGAGAAAGAACCAAAATCACTACCTAGAACAAAAGTGGGAGGCACTAGTTATTAAGAGGCTCTGAATTAAGGCAACAAAAAACGGTTTCAGTTCCATCACTTAGCAGCTAGAGGATCGTGGGCAGCACACTCATTGTTTTTTAAATAAAAACTGGAACAAAAATAATTACTTTGCAGAGATGTTGTGAGGATTAAAGATAATGTACACAAAGTGCCTAGCACAATATCTGGCACAAACTAGCCTCACAAATTACAGACATATTTCACTACGTGATAGAATTCTAGGAGTTCCTGGAATAGCAGATGAAAGGTTATAAATCAGGGTGATTAAAGCAAACTGATGTTTAGTGGTGAACAAGATTCTGAAAGAATCATTTGTTACAGCTAAAAAATATAAAATAACCTGCTTTCTTCTGTCTATACTGTACTCCCACAGTCCTAGAAAAAAAAGAGAAAGAATTCACAAAAGCTCAGTGATAAAAACAATAATGATTTGAAAACAAGTAACCTCAGTAATTTCTTTAAAGTGGATAAATTAGG
This sequence comes from Symphalangus syndactylus, assembly GCF_028878055.3. Taxonomy (NCBI): domain Eukaryota; kingdom Metazoa; phylum Chordata; class Mammalia; order Primates; family Hylobatidae; genus Symphalangus; species Symphalangus syndactylus. The sequence continues at coordinate 76,481,674 of NC_072428.2, read as the reverse complement.
CAATGAGTATGTAACATACATAGGGAAGAAAATCTGAAATTAGATCATACTTAACTGTTGACTGAGACATTAAATGAATTAATTAACTCAAAATACAAGGTATTACATATTCAGGATATATGCTTTTAATAATTATTATTATCTTTATCAATATAGGTAACTGAGCTTTTGAAATTATGTGATGTACAACTTAGCTCTATTTTTATTCACAAATATTTTAAAGACCATCCTATATGTCCAATATGTGGTTAAGCATTGGGAAACCAATGGTAAGAAGAGTAGGTAAGTCCCTATCCATATTAAGTCAAAATTCCAACGAATACCTTTAAAAGATTTTTTGGCACTTGGTCTTATAAAAATTTTACTAGCTTGCTAATTTTTGTGTCATCAAATCAAGTGTTGTGCCCCTGTTACTTGAAATGTAGAATAACTATGAGGAACTCTAATCCTTGTCCAGAAATTAAATATAAATAGCAATACATCATTACATGTGCTAACTGTTGCTGGCAATATGATTGATTTTTAAAGTGTTCAGACATCTTAATATCACTATAGTTAGCAGAGTATTTGATGAGCATTTCATTTTAATAGTCATGGAGGATGTTTTCTTTGTAATAAATTTGTTAAAAACCTCCTTTATGAATGCCTTCTGTAGTGGAAATCTTACCTATAAACATGCACAATATACTACCAACTCAGAATATGATCATTGCTTTGAATTGATGTTGGTATGCTCTACGGCCATAAGAAAAGCATATAATGTTTCTGAATTCCTTCTCGTTGAATTGAATATGCATTGAAATTCAGTGCAATAAGTAGGGTTAGCTGCCTTGCATTATACATAATGAAAATTCCCATTCTTCAGTCTGTGGGCTGAAGGGCTGATGAAACACTTTGTGACAGCTTTGCTTCATAACTTTTCCTCATGACTAAAGAAAAATGACCTTCCATCTGGTTCAGAGAAATGACTGAAATTTCAACTCCTGTGTATAGTATCTGTAATACTGATATGGGACTTAAAATTAAATATTCCTGAGGTTATCACATCTGTTATCACAAATATTGTACTTCTGTTTTAACTGTATTTTAATATTATTTATTTTAATGTAAATTATTGGCATGATATAAATTATCCCATGCAGTTTAATTAAAATCAAGTCAAAGATATGTAGCAAAAAATAAAATACATTCAAATCAAACAAAGAAAATGTATAATCACAGACCTGAAAACAATATTCCAGAGCTTTAATAAACTCTTGAAATTTGTTATTGATCATGCAGACCAATACTTTCATATTTGCATTTATATTTAAAATACATTTATCTAAAATATATTTTTTAAATTTTAAACAAAGTAAAAATTAACAGAATGATGTATTAATCTCTCAAATATCAAATGACACCAAGTAAGTTTTATAAAGTAAATTTTTGCTTTTCTCTGTGACTTTCCTACAAACATAATATATGGAATGGCAGAGGCATCTGAAGAAATGTGTAGAAATCAGGAAATATATTTATTGTCAACTGAAATATAGACTATTTTAAAAACTGTTTTGCACTTCACTATTTTCCTCTTTTGCTCATTTCTCTTCCTGTATCATTCATCTAGCATCTTGATGAATTCATCCATCTGCCTCTCAATAACTGCATCTGGACAGCTAAGTACAGTTCAACCAGGAAAAGTATGACTATGAATTATTTAACCAGGGCTCCAGCAATTTTGCTACAATTTTCAAGTTAATTGATTTTCACATGCTCTGTAACTACTGTTGGACACTCTCTCCATATTTCTCAATCCACCCGCTCTATGGTTGAGATTAATCAGTTTATTTTCACTTATGGAGGTCCAGGTAGAGCAGCTGTCCTGAGTAACTTTTGTTCAAGTAGTGACTCAGAGATCAGGCTCATTCCATTTTGTAAATTCATCTTAGAGTCAGTGTCCAATAGGAGTAAACTACATTAGAAATTCAGAGAGAATATTTAGTATAAGGAATAAGTTAAATAGGTGCTAGAAGATTGAAAAAGCGAATAATGGAACACTGAGGAAATACTATCTCTGGTGAGACAGTATCACCAGAAAGCACATACTGCCCCTAGGTTGGAGACCAAAGGTAACAGGTAAGAGTTAGAGAATCGAGACATTTGGGCAAGATGCCATGGATCTGGGACTCAGAGTTGAAGAGGGCCATTATCTGGCTGTTACCTCTGAAATATAATATAATACCTATCATGGAATAAGGAGATTTGTTCTATAACTGCTGGATTAAAAGCTGGAGACTGGTACCAACTGCTGCTGCTAAGGTGAAGGGCCCAGTTAGTGTAACACCAACTGGGATGAAAAGCAGACATAAAGGAGGAAGTCCCTTCTTCCACTTTCCTCTCTTTCGAGCTCTTTTTATTGTTCCCTACTGGCAGAGCCTGAGTCACCTGGCAAAGAAGGAATGCAATTTGCTAAGACTCCACTGCAGAATGGCAAAGCAGTACGTAGAAAGGCAGGTTTGGAACTGACAAGCAATAGTTTAGCAATCATCACAACTTTCTCTAAATGCTCAGAAATCTCTTAATTCAGTTGTGATTTAGAAAAAGAGAGAATTCAAAGATGGGTTAAATGGGCCAGTGTACATTGCCTCCACCAATATTTACTTTGGCCAAAAATCAGATACCTGGATGCACCTAATGACAAGGGAAGCTGGGACCTGTATGTCCAGGAAGGATGAGAGAACATGAGTACTATGAAGCACTAGCAGTTTCTACCACTTCTCCACATCAGTCTCCTCACCCATGTACCTTAATTTGTATTTCACAGAGAAAGTATAAGCCATCACACAGAAACTCCCTCAATTCTGCAACTGAACCCATTCTTATCTTCTTTTCATCAGATAGAATGGAGGAAGAGTGCGTCCTGTTATCAGAGAGTGGTCTGATCGTACATCTAGAGCATTAACAACCCAAACAAGTGCAGAACAAAGATATTAAGAAGTAGGGAATGTGTGGAAAGCCAGGACTCATAATACTGAAAGTCACTAAAAGAGCAGGGACAATATCTCACGTGTCCTTCAGTCGTCTGTCTAGGACAGGGCATGTAGCATACACATTATTCCAAAACATTCATTTATTTAATTCAATAAATATTCATTGAGCACTTATTATTTGCTATACGGTGAGGAAAAAGCAGTAAACAAAATACAAAAGGGTTTTGCCTCATCCAACTTATATTTAGTGGATAATGACAGCTAACATATACCAAGCACCTTCGATGTGCATTCCTGAGTGTTTTACATCTATTAATTCACTTAATCCTTACAAGAATCCTAAAAGTACTGTCTCTATCCTATTATTCAGATGAGAAAACTGAAGCACATAAGCATTAAATAACTTGCATAAGTAACAGAGCTGAAATTCAAACACAGATAAACTGGCTCAGGAACCCACAGCTATATCACCACCCTGGATTATTATGGGTTAAATGACACACAGTATACAGATTTATTAAAAATACTTATCTGCTACTATGTGTTGAATGATGAATAAAATAAATAAAGATGAAGGCAGGGCTATTCAAACCTAAAGTCTGGGCTCATTACCTTATTTCCTACTGTCTTTTTAAAAAATCAAAAAATAAAACAAAAAAATGGAGTAGATATACTCACATCTAGAATAGAATTACATTCCTCTATGAGGAAAGAAAATGTCCACCATATTTCTTTTTTTTTTTCTTTTTTTTTTTTTTTTTGAGACAGAGTCTTGCTCTGTCCCCAGGCTGGAGTGCGGTGGTGCAATCTTGGCTCACTGCAAGCTCCGCCTCCTGGGTTCAGCCATTCTCCTGCCTCAGCCTCCCAACTAGCTGGGACTACAGGCACTCGCCACCACGCCTGGCTAATTTTTTTAATTTTTTTTTTTTTTGCATTTTTAGTAGAGATGGGGTTCCACCATGTTAGCCAGTATGGTGTTGATCTCCCAACCTCGTGATCTGCCTGCCTCGGCCTCCCAAAGTGCTGGAATTATAGGCGTGAGCCTTGCCCCTTCCCAACTAAACTAAAGTGGACATTTATTTTCTCACCTTCCCTACTCATTAATGTATTCAACAAATGTTTATTCAGTGATAATTCAATTGTAGGCTATGTACAAGGTGCTAAGGACACTAGGGATGAACAAAACAGTCTCTCCCTCCTGAAACCTACACACTAATAAAAGGACACAGAGATGTAAGCAGACAATTACAAAGAAGGCAAAAAGTGTGATAACAGAAAGTTATGGGCACTCATGAGATGAGGGATATCTACCCCACTCTTGATAAGAAGTAGAAGGCTTCCCTGGGGAAACAAATACTAAGCTGACATTCAAAGGATGAGTAGATATGGTTGAGGAGAAGCAGCAAAAACAGGATGAAGAATTATTCCAGGCGAAGGAGCAAGATATCCAAAATCCCAGCCTAGGATGTGTACACTTCATTGAAATAGATCACTTTGGCATGAGGTTTGCTATTGGAGGAATGGCTAGATAGAAAAAAGCAAGGGAAGAATGATGAAGGCTTTGTAAGGCAAATGAAGGATGTTTAGCAGAGAAGAAATAACATCCACAACACAGAAGAACAAGGGAATGAGGCAAACTGGGGGCAGGCCCAGTTAGGAAGGCCATGAGGGCTTGAATGAGTCATGATACAAAGCAGCAAGTAGAAGTGAGAGATAACAAGAGGTTAAATGTTTTCTGATTATCACTTGAAATAGGTCCCTGTCTGTGATAAATGAGTCGGCCTATGTAGGTTAAATAAAGAGGAAGATACCCTGAACTATTTCCTTTTATAGGTAGTAATTATTAATTGATTTCCAGCAGTGTCAAGTCATTTGGCCTGTTTACTAGTGCTGTCACTTCCTTTCTGTGTGACCCTAGGCAAGTTATTTAACCTTTGTAAGTCTTTGTTTCTTTCTTTTTAAAGTGTGACTAGTATTTCTGGAACCCACCTGCAGTGGGTTGAATGGTGGTCCCTAACAACCCATGTCTATGTCCTAACCTCTGGAACCTTAATGTGACCTTACTTGGAAAAAAGAGTCCTTACACATGTAATTAAGTAAAGATCTCGAAATGAGATAATTCAGCATTATATGAATCCAATAACACTGTCCCTGAAAGACTCTAAATCCAATAACACTGTCCCTGAAAGAGACAGAAAAGAAAAGACATAGACACAAAAGAGGAGGTTATGTGAAGATGGGGCAGAGACTAGAGTTATGCAGCCACAAGGCACAGAATGCCTGGAGCCACTAGACACTTGAAAAGTTAATGAAGGACTCTTACCTCCAGCCTTCAGAGAGAGGATGACCCTGTCAACATTTTGATTTCGGACTTCTGTCTTCTAGAACTGCAAGAGAGTAAGTTCTTATTGTTTGAAACCACTAAGTTAGTGGTAATTTGTTACAGCAGCCTCAGGAAACAATACAGCACCTTGTAGAATTATAGTGAGGACAGCATGAGAAAAACATGAAGGACAGTGCCTGGAATATGATGAGACATCAATAAATATCATTAACTAAAGGCTTAGACAAAATATAAGCATTTCCATCATGTGCTTCACAATGTGCTGTAATGACAACAATGTTTCTCTGGCCAGTATCTGCTTTTTTTTTTTTTAATCTCTATCAATATTGCTTGTTCATCAAAGCTGGAGGCATCATGTTACCCATCTTCAAACTATACTACAGGGGTACAGTAACCAAAACTACATGGTACTGGTATAAAAATGGGCACCTAGATCAATGGAACAGAACAGAGAGCCCAGAAATAAGGCCATATACCTACAACTACCTGATCTTCTACAAAGCTGACAAAAACAACAATGAGGAAAAGACTCCCTATTCAAATAAATGGTGCTGAGAAAATTGGCTAGCCATACACAGAAGACTAAAACTGGACCCCTTCCTTACAACATATACAAAAATCAACTCAAGATGGATTAAAACTTAAATGTAAAACCTAAAACTATAAAAACTCTGAAAGACAACCTAGGCAATGCCTAGGAATGGGCAAAGATTTCATAACAAAGACACCAAAAGCAATCACAAAAAAAGTAAAAATTGACAAGTGAGATCTAGTTAAACTAAAGAGCTTCTGCAACAGCAAAAGAAACTATCAACAGAGTGAACAGACAACGTACGTAATGTGAAAAAATTTTTGCAAGCTGTGCATCTGACAAAGGTCTAACATCTAGTGTCTATAAGCAACTTAAACAAATTTATAAGAGAAAAGCATACAGCCCCTTTGAAAGTGGGCAAAGGACACTTTTCAAAAGAAGACATGTGGCCAAAAAACATATTAAAATAGCTAAATATCATGGATCACTACAGAAATTCAAATCAAAACCACAATGAGACACCATCTCACACCAGTCAGAAGGGCTATTATTATAATAAAAACTCAAAAAATAACAGATTTGGCAAGCCACTGTGGGAAGCGGTATAGCGATTCTTCAAAGAGCTAAGAGCAGAACTAACATTCGACCCAGCAATCTCATTACTGGGTATATACTCAGAGGAATATAAAGCATTCTACCATAAAGAAATATACACACAAATGTTCATTGCAGCACTATTCACAATAGCAAATACATGAAATCAACCTAAATGCTGATCGATGACAGATTGGATAAAGATAATGTGGTGCATATACACCATGGAATACTATGCAGCCATGAAAAAGAACCAGATCATGTCTTTTGCAGGAACGTGGATGAAGCTGGAGCAAGCTATGCAGCAAGCTAATGCAGGAACAGAAAACCAAATACTGCATGTTGCTACCTGTAAGTGGGAGCTAAATGATGAGAACTTATGAACACAAAGAAGGAAACGAGAGACACTGGGGTCTTCTTGAGGGTGGAGGATGACAGGAGAGAGAGAAGCAGAAAAGATTACTGTTGAATACTAAGCTTAATTCCTGGGTGATAAAATAATCTGTACAACAAACCCCCATGACATGAGTTTACCTATGTAACAAACCTTCACATATGCCCCCGAACTTAAAATAAAGGGTTTAAAATATATATATATTTAGCTTGTCCTCACAGCCACCAGCATACCTGGATGAAATAAATATTAAAAAATTCAGAAAAACAAGATGGATTCTTTTTCTTTATATTTTCCACAACAAAACAATCATCTTCTTTTATTTTTACAAAATTTGTCAAACTACACAATTACATTTGCATTGTACGCTCCTGATAATAAGCAAAGAAGGATCTTTGTTTGATTAACTAAGCATCCACAGATCCTAGAATGGTGGGTTATAATCCAATAGTAATGTTTATTCCATTGCTCAAATTGTTACAGCTTTGGCATTTGGATCTCAGTCTTTTCTATTTTGTGTGTGTGTGTGTGTGTGTGTGTTTAGCACTACAAAATGCTCCAGGTCATCTTGTATATTCTGTGCCTTAAACCTAGAATCAGCCATTTCCCCAAAAAGACCTGGCTTCTTTTTTTGGAGAATAATATTATAAACCAACATCTGAGTGTTGGGTGTGCTCATTGTTACTGGTGTATCTTAGCTTCTAGGAACTCTCAACTGACTGAACAAAGAAAAATATCGATATGTACTAACCTGTGTATATACACAAATGCATAAATATTTCTATGTGTAACAATCTGTATCTATATTGCACATTTATGTCTCAAATTCTAATCCATTACTACGTGGTTCATTCCAGCCTTCTTGACTTGCTTGTCTATAATTCTCACTCCAAAAGTAAGAAACATGACTCCTACCATTCTTTATCTATTTACATAATTGTTCAATTCTAGTATGCATGTGTAGTGATTTCAGAATTATTAACTGTATCTCCATGAGAAGCTATTTTATCAATCAGAATACAGTGTTTATGTTCATTTATTTTGTTTTTACTCTTACAGTCTCATTTCCAAGTTACTTGGATCAGCCTATTTTTTTACCACCCTTTTCAGTGAGGTTATTTTATACATTTGTTAATAGTTGGATTATTTTGTTATACTCTGTGTGATCATTACCAACTTGACCGGGACATCAGATGCCCAGACATTTTGTCAAACAATATCCTGGGTATGTTTACTGGTGTGTTTCTGGAGGATATTAGTATTTGAATTGGTAGATTGAGCAAAGAAGACTTCCCTTTCTAAGGGACATAGACCTCACTGAAGACCTCATTAGAAGAAAAAGGATGAGCAGGAGGGAATTCCTCCTGCTTGATTATTTGAGCTAGGACATTAGTCTTTTTTTTTTTTTTTTTTTTTGGCCTGAAATATTGGCTCTTGTTAGGTCTTGAGATTGCCGGCATTTTTACTGGAACTTAGGCCATTGGCTCTCTTGTTTCTTGGGCCTTCAAATTCAGACAGAAATTATACCGCTGTCCTTCTTGGGTTTCCAGGTTGCTGACTGCAGATCTGGGGACTCCTCAGCCTCCAAAATCATGTGAGCAAATAATTCCTTAAGTAAATCTCTCTCTCTTTATCTTTACATATATGTATATCTCCTAGTGGTCTATTTCTCTGAATAACTCTGAGCAACACAGTCTAAATTTCATTCTGGAATTTCCAACTTCCTAAATGATTCCTTCATTTACATACATTAAGATTTGCTCTTTGTGCTGTAAGGATCTACAAGTTTTGACAAATACATAGTGTCATGTCACTGTTACAGTATCATACAGAACAGTTAAAACATCCCTAAAAACATCCCCTGTTGCTTCATCTATTTGAATCTCTTCCCTCCGTAAACCCCTGGCAATCACTATCTATTTACTATCTCTATAGTTTTGCTTTTCAAGATTGTCATAGAAATGGAATCATGTGGCATGTAGCCTTTTCAGATTGGCTTTTTTCCCTTAACATTATGCCTTAAACATTCATCCATGTGTTTGCATGGCTTGATAATGCATTCCTTTTTGTTGTTAAATCGAATAACATTTTTTGAATATATCATAGTTTATCTACTTATATATTGAATGATATCTTAGTGCTGCCAGTTTTTAGTGATTATGAATAAAGATGTTACAAACATTTGTGTACGGATTTCTGTGTGGAAATAATTTTCAAGTCATTTAATAAATACCTACTAGCATGATTATTGAATTGTATGATACGACTATACCAAGCTCTCTTCCAAAGTGGCTATACCATTTTTGCATTACCACTAGCAATGATTCAGAGTTTTCATGATATTTTGGGAAGAAAATTCCTGTAAATTAAATCACTGAAGTCATTTTCATGAATAAAAAATAAATATAAGTGCTATTACAGATTCTCAAACTTGCAAACATGACAATATCATGAACAAATAAACAACAAATACATCTATTCCGAAGATTAAAATTGGATGTCATTCAAAGCAATATCCAGAGTTAAATCAGCTTACTGAATTATGTATAGGCTTTAGTAATGACTTTTTTGGGTACTGAGTCACTTAAGAAGTAGGACTGGTTCTGTAAATAATGTCTTCTAGACGCAAAATATAATTTTCTCTTGGTATAGATTCATTTTCCTTTAAACATCAAAATCTGCATCTGTTTAGTCAGCACTTCATTTGAGACACTGAATCCCATTAATTATTTCAATGTACTTTGGTTTCAGACGCTATAATGCATCCTTTTTTATAACAGATTTAGGAGGAAGAAATGCATGGTCATAATGCATTTTCAAGTCAGTTTTCTATTTGAGGGGAGGATAAGCCAATCATCATTTAATTTGGGTGCAGTATCTTAAATATCTTTTTAAGGTCAAGGTTTGTGCATAACCAACTATTGATATTCATGTGACAGAGATTACTAAAATACATTATATATATGTTTTTAACATTTAATATATTATTGACACATATAGTCAATATGCCATCCATATTTCTCGCATGTTTCTGACTTAACACTGGTTTGAACTCCTGAAAGTAAACAGTAGCACCAATTCATTATTTTGTTTCTATGACTACTATGTATTATGATTCAAAATAACTCATTCTCCTCTACCTACTTATTGATCAATAAATATTGGAAACATCCAAACTGCATAACTCCAGTCTACTTAGTGTTAGATGCTACAGAAAATGTATTACATAGCATATAGAAAAAAGAGCTCACTTGTTTAATGACAAAAAAAGTTTATTTGTTTAACGACATTTACTCAAATGGATATGGACTATTTGTATTTTAACATATATTAAAAACTTATAATGTCCAAAACATGGTGCCTGAAAGGTACATTATTTCATACAAATTTATTCCTCATAACAATCCTTTGCGATAAATGCTATTTTGCACTGCCCAGATCCCTGCTATCAATACTAGATATATAGCAGGTAAAGTCTGCTTAATTGAGGCTCAGCTTTTATAGGAGAAAAAGAAATAGTAATGAAATTATTATTTATAAAGTTTAGATATTTTTCAAGTTTGAAGCATGCACTTAAAGGGCTTTACTAAATTCCATTTATGTGACAACTGTTTATTGAGTACCTGCTCTGTGCTGGCACTATTTTATGTGCTAACAAATGAAAACCTTTGTTTTCATGCAGCTTTATATTTTAGTGAATTTTGGGTCTAGTGCCTAAGGGTTTTGGGAAGTGAAAAAGTGACAGACATCAAATTTCTTTATGATTAACACATAAGCCTTTCTTCCCTCTTCCTTGCTCCTGTTAAAAGCCTCAAATCATTAATACTATCTTCTCTCAAGGCTAGACTATGTAAGTTTTTAAAAATAGATGTATATTTGAGGTTATAATTTATATTAAAAGGAATAAATCACTTGTAAAATTCTAAGTTATTACCAGGGATTAGAGCTGGAATAGTCTAGAAAGACCCATAGGAAGAAGTTATGAAATTAGGAGCTAATATTTCACTTAAAAATAAGCTCACAGAATGTAAACATTACAAAGAAGAAAAGCTTAATAAAGGAAAATCTGCCTTTTAAAATTATGTTTGTAAGATTTTACTCGATAAAATTATATCAAATTGTAAGCAGAAATTATAAAACCCTAATTTATTTTGTATTATTAAACAGTGAAATATCAATTAGCAATTTTATTACTTGAGCCAACTTTGGGGGCAGAGTCATGATTAGTATATAAAACACCCTGTGTAAATTAGCAAAAGGTGCCATCTCTTAGTGGCTGAATCACAGAAGGTCACCTCTTTCCTTAGACTGACACAATAACAAGACAAGGTTCATGGAGGATTTCAGCCAAGTGCTCCTTCTTCAGGGGCCCTTGTTCAGGGAACTACCTGAAAAAAAACCTATACAGCAGCCCTGATTGCTGTTACTGGCAGAGGAAGGAGCAAAAAGTTCAAAAGAGAATCATTAGAAATAAGCCATATTAAAGTTATCAGTACTGAAGCAGCCAAATACTGGAAAAATATCCAGTCATTCTATAAAGAGGAAAAAAATGTCATAGATCAGTAAAGGAGGTTATGACAGGGTGACTCTAACTGAAGAAACAAATACAAGTTGTCCACTTCAGCTCAAATGTTCATTCATAAAGTGACAGATGTCACAGTCCCTTATGATTAGTAGGTGTAAGCCCTTATGGTTCCCATCAAAAGCCTCTGTTTATTCATCCTTTGGCTCCCATCCTGCAGGAAGCATCTTGTGTGTCAGCGTAACTTTTTTCCTTAATACTATAAAGAAATGTATTCAAATAATAATGTAATATACAGGCAAGTCAGTCTGACAAAAAATGTTGAAAGAAAGCTGGATGCACTCGATATCCTATAAATTACTTAGGATTCATTTTTTTTCTAACAGCTTAGTATTGATACTAATGATGCTGCATTGCATGGATAACAATGCCCAGAAACTCTGAATTGGGTGTGAATAATTAGCTTTTAACAGAAAGCCTGGTTGTGTGTTTACATGTGTCAGTATGAGAGAAGGAATATCTACATACACCCTATATATACATACATATACATATACATACACATATAAATTGGAAGCCTTACTTACTTTAAAAAAAAAAAAAAACTCTAGACTGCACTTGTCTTAGCTTTCCCTGTGAAATGAGAATACAAACTGCCAAATTCTACAATCTCTCTCTGCTTTCTGCTGCAAGTTTGGCTTCTCTAGAAGCAGATGCTGAGATTAAATTTAAAGCCATTTTGCTCTGTTCTAGCAAAAATATCATATCTGCTATAGCAGCTGGACTTTTGACTATTACTTAGTTGAACTTGTGATAGTCTACAGTTGTTTCCAGGATTCACCTGTTCCTGAAGGGGATATTCTGGTGAATTAAGCATAGATATGATGAGGAAAATCACCATTGTATGCTTAGGTCCTTAAAAGCACTAATTTCCAACCCCCAGATCTATCCCCCAAGATACAATATTGATTTTTATTTACTTCACAGCCTGGGTAAGGGAAGAATTTCAAAGGTTTCCACTTGGTCTCTCCCACAATGATAGCTACTACCTCACAGGCTAAAGACCTAATGCGGGAGTTGCACTATCCACTGTAAAGTATGTCGATCCCAATTACATATTTGAGGACTGACGGGATTACAACTGGATAGCCTAGTCGAAAATTGGATTCATTTTCAGCTAGAACTTTTCTTAACTTCATTCATTACCCCAACACCATTTGCCCTCACTCTTAACAGGAGGGTGATGATATTGCTTTAGCTCTCTGGATATCATTATTAACATAGACTCCAATGTACAACAGTCCTTAAAATGTCTAGGTATTCCCTTTTTCCAAGTGAGTAATTGCCTGAATAGCAGACTATTGTTTCCTTTGAGGAAAACTGGAAAAAATTATTACTATTTATAGTTGCTGTGGTATTGCAGGGTATTTTCCCCTGGGGGCACAGCATCTTCTTTAGTCTATGGGTTTCAGGCCCAGAAACTAGCCAATGTTTGTAAACTTGGCAAGAGATTTTGGCTTTTCATTTAAGAGACCGCCTTCAGCCTCTCAATAATCTATCCTTGATTTTATCTGCTGTTACAAGCTAAGTAAGAATCTGGCAGCTGCCCATCTATTCTGCTCTAGGGAAGCTATGTTCTTAACCATCTCTACAACTCTTTGCAGATCAGCCCCGTCAGCTGCTATTTTGACTCTGAGGCTTATTATAATAATTATGGATCCCTGGCTTCTTACAGTCAAGTGCCAATACTTGGCCTGTATTGTTTCAGAGTCCTAGCTTCTCCCTCCTCTCAAGTGATCCAAAACCTGTAATAGCCTGGTCTGCCATCAGCCCCCATCTATGGAATGTGACCACTGAATAACTATAGCGTGCTTGTGACTTTCTCACCAGAATATTCCTTATGGCCTTGTGAAATGCTATGTTCTCTTGATCTATTCCAAAAATATAATCATCTGGCAGGTCTTCTGGCCATAGTTTGTCTCTCCCAACATGTCCACTTCCCAAGACCTTTACTCTCTTCTTCCACTTTCTTCCATGACGATTCTGACATTCACCTCCCTGAGGGCTATGGTTTATTGTGTGCCCTAGGACCAATACCAGTAGCAAGTTTGTATCATCTACAGTTCTTGCCAGAGTGTTATATATGTCAAGAGAGTGCTTCCGAGTACATAATGATTCCCTATTCAAATATGTCTTGTAGCCACCCTGATCTACCAACTTTGAATTCATTCCCACATTTATTACTCCAGCTCCTGCTAGTATATGATAGCTAATTCTCACAGATCTTTTGGAATATACATTCCCTCTCCCCTCTCATCAGGCTCATCACCTCCCCACGCAAATGATGCTGTAATTTAATCCTATTTATAGAACATAGAGATGTGTCTTGAGAGGATATATGTTGCCTTTCAAGAAAAAGAGCTCCCCTTTATCCTCCTGCAAGGGGGTAGGGGGTGAGTTATGCAGTCAGGTATAGAAGTGGTCAGTTAGGACAATGAGCCAAACTTAAAGTACTAGTCTGGTTTTTATTCACCTACTACAATAATGCAAGCAAGAAGCTTGAGAGAGAATAGGCAACCCCATCATGAACTGAACATTGAAGGGCTGTGATCATAGCCAGTTAATCTAAGGCAATAGCAGACCGGGTCCATATCAAAATCACCACAAGCAGGATGATTAGCCCTTCCTGGCCAAATCATAGCCACGGTCCTTAACAATTACTATAAGGAAAGATGTCCTGTATCCCATTAGGATCTACTCTAGAATGCCAGGAGACCTCCTGTCTAATTCTCATAATACACTGTTCTGCTTTGCCAGTTTCACTGACAGAGGAGCAACACAGTTGTTGTCAACTTCACAGCCCTCCTTGGATGGCCAACAAAACAGAGTTATGCAGGGAGACCTGAACAAAAGACATGTACAACTGTAGGAACTTATGGGCCAGAGGGAAAGAGAGGGGGAAGGGCTAGAAGTGGAAAGTTACTTAGCCAAAGTGGAGAAAAATGCCTCAGCCAAGGATCCCTCCCCACCCCTCCTCCACAAATAAGTAGAGGCACTTTGGTTCAAATGCAGATATGAGTATGAGCAGGGCCTTCCCAGGGTACCTGGATTCTTGACTGTAATTCTCTCCAGAAAACTACCATACAATGGCTGTACACCAAGTCTGTGGTGGGGATGGCAGCTGCCCCCAAGAAAATGTGCCAGGCAAAGCTTTGAAACTCACACATAGAATTTTTTCCTGGAGCCAGACTCCTCAGTGTATGAGAAGGTTCAGAGTAGCAGTCCCCAAGAGTTTTAGCACCAGGGGACCGGTTTCATGGAAGATAAGTTTTCCATGTACTGATGGGGATGAGGGGACATGGTTTTGGGGTGAAACTGTTCCATCTCAGATCATTGGGTATTAGATTATCAAAAGGAGGGCACAACCTAGATCCCTCGCATGTGCAGTTTACAAATAGGGTTCGCAATCCTATGAGAATCTAATGCTGCTGATGACCTGACAGGAGGCAGAGCTCAGGCATTAATGCTGGCTTGTTCACCACCCACCTTTTGCTGTGTGGCTCGGTTCCTAACAGGCCACTGATCAGTACCGGTCTAAGGCCTGGGGGCTGAGGACCCCCGATTCAGTGGATTCTAAGGTATCAAAATATTGAAGAGCATTCTCACATAAATTCTATCCCATTAGGATTCTAGATTTTTCCCAACCAGGTCCTTCATCTTAACATGAGAAGCCTGCCTTGGTTAGGCATTTAACTGTCTTTTAGGACCATCTATTGTGTTAAGTCCTAGGATTAGTCCTTGGCTTTCTTCACTCTCTTGATGATGGAAATTAGAACTTTATTTATGCAGCCAGAAAGATCTTCTTGCTGTCAACAGCAGGTTACTCAGTTCTTATCATTTCTCTGTAACGCATCATAACACAACAGCCACCAATATCGTTATCCTTTTAGCTACTATTTCCTCCACACCTCTCAAATACCTAATACATCACATCCACAAATATATTTCCTTCTACTGGCACATCATCACAGCATACCACTGGTGAGAGTGAAAGTGTCATCTTATGCTAGGGGCTGTCTGTGCTCTTCCTATTATCAGTGATAGGGTCTTCATTGCCAAAAAAACTGTAACTGATCCAACTCCAAATTTACTACTACTGTTTGCCTGCTAGGACCACTCCTAGTATCGAATGTAATAAGAGGAGTTCTCCAGAAGCAGATGCTGAGACAGTTTGAGGTGCAAGATATTTATTAGGAATCAACACCTGTGAAAGAAAGGTGACAGAAGCAACTTTTTTTTTCTTTTCTTTTCTTCTTTTTTTTTGATGAAGTCTCTCTGCTGCCCAAGCTGGAGTGATCTTAGCTCACTGCAACCTCTGCCTCCTGGGTTGAACCAATACTGCTGCCTCAGCTTCCTGAGTAGCTGGGATTACAGGCATGGGCCACCACGGCCAGCTAATTTTTGTATTTTTAGTAGAGACAGGGTTTCACCATGTTGGGCAGGCTGGTTTCAAACTCCTGACCTCAGGTGATCCACCCGCCTCGACCTCCCAAAGCGCTGGGATTACAAGTGTAAGCCACCATACCCAGCCCAGGAGCAACATTTCACAGAGGAATAATTTGATTTGTGATGCAGCTGCCTTGAATTCCTCAGGCAGGTGAAACAGACCATGATGTTGCTGACAGCTGAAGGCTATCTGCTGATGGCACTCCCCACAGCTGGGTGGCAAGGGTATATGGCTAGCACACCAATATGTCTACCACACTCTTCTCCCTATAGCTTAATTCCTTGAAAAGAGGTCTAACAGATACATTCATTGGCAAGAGGACCTTGTATTTCAATCATTTACAGAAGGCAACATGGCATCAGACATGGAATCAGATGGACATGGGTTCAAATTTTGGCAGTGCCTTTCAAAAAGCTATGTGACTTGGAGCAAGTCACTCAACCTCCTTAAAACTAAATTTCCTCATTTAAAAAATGCAGATTTAGTAGCCACCATACAGTTCAGTAAAGATGTAATAAAATTAAAGATGAAACATATGCTAATTTCTTTCTCACTTTTTTCATTTATTCACTTTTCCCATATATTTTTGTTTGAATTTGGTATACATTGTTTCAGTTATATTATTACAACCTTAATATTGCCCCAGGAAAGTACTTTATAAACTCTAACATCCATAAAAATATAAGGCTATTTTTGTTAATTTTTGTGCAGAGGTAACATGATAGAGTGCAAAATTTCTAGTTTCATATCCTACTTGGGAAACATACCAAGTGTGTGGTCAAAGCATGTTGTATAATTGCTTAGAGCCAGTGTCCACATTTCCAAATGTAAGGTAAAACTCTTATATGCATGGATCCCAGTACAGTTTTGAGAAATAAATGGGTTAATAAAAGTGAGAGTGCTCAAAACATTTTAAAGCACTGAACAAATATAAAATAACATTGTTATCACAATTCTGATAGCCTCTAAAATGGGTTCTTGATAGCCTCTGAAATGGGTTGCCATTCGACGCACAGCAGCTAAATAAGTTTTCTAAAAGCAGAACTCAAATTATATTATTTCTCTGCTCAAAATTCATCAGCAGCACCTCTTGCATTCTGAAATAAAGGTCATGTTCTTAGCTTAGCATTTAGAATTCTCTTAAAGATTTGTCATCATTATTCATGAACAAAAATAATAAATGCTACCGGGAAACTATACAATTGTTTAAATAATAATCAAGTTAAAGAAGTAATATATGCTTTTTGAAATAGGTAAACTAACATGATACAAAAATTTATGACAACAAAGTTATCGTTTCCCCTTCTGCCTTACTATCCCAACCATATAAAATACCGAGTATTAACAGCCTTGTGAGCATAAAATCACACTATTCTTCTTAGAGAAAGATATGCAAAGCACATATATAGATTTTTTTCTCTGCATTTTTGTCCTTCTTATTCCAAGATAAATTATTTCTATAAAATTAATTGAAACTTGCATTTTTCAGTTTTCAAAATATCAATGAGAACTCTGTCATGTAAAGAGGTTGTAAGTCATTAATTCAGTCTTTACAACAAGAAAACAGTGAAGCAAAGTAAAAATTAATGATGTGTTTGAACCTATCAGAGAACTGCCACTCTGGAATCTGAAAAGACAGGCACACCCAGAAAGATACAACAACTGTGATCTGCTTACCTGGAACAAAAGCTGCTGGAGCCATTAGGTGGTAGAAACATTCAAATAGTAATTTTGATGAAATAATGGAGACTGAGCTTAAGAGTGAGAAACTAACTCCTGGGGCCTCAGTCATCATAATTTCAATGGCTTTCTCTTTAGAAACCTACCAGGTTCTCAGAGTGAGAATCTGAGAAAAATCCCCTCAGAAACTTGAATCTACATTAAAAATAAAGGTTCATCAGAGAAGAAATAAATGAAAATAAAATAATCTGACTTTTCTTATTCATAATTGACCTAAAACATAACTATTTGTTTAAGTCAATAAATGTTAAAATATATTGAGTGATTACAGCATATGGATACAGGAAATGACTGATGACAATATCACAAAGATGGGTGGGAGGGATCTGGAATACTCTAAGTTACCTGCAATATATGTAAAGCAGACTAGTGTTATTTAGAGTGGGATTTGATTAGTTATAAATGTAAACTGTGGGAGGAATTACTAAAATTTTTTACAAAAAAAGATAAATGATATGCTCAGGAAGGAGATAAAATGGAGTCATAAAATGCCCAAATCAAACCAGAGAAGGCTGAAGATGGAAAGATAAGGAAACAAAGAGAAAATTCAATAAATAGAAAATAGAAAAGTTACGAAATAGACACGTATTAACCCAACCATGTAAATAGTTATGTGTTAATGGTTTGAACACATCAACTAAAAGACAAAGATCATTAGAATGGAAAAAAATAAAAATATGTTGTCATAAGAAGACATTTTTAACCATAAAGATGGATAGGATGTAAAAAAGTAAAAGGATGGAAAAAGATGTACCATGCTATCACTAACCAATAAAAAACTAGATTAGCTGTACTAATTTCAAACAAAGAAGACTTCAGAACAAGGAATACTATAATAGATAAAGTCTTACACTCTCCAAGAAGACATAAACTCAAACATGCATTCACTGACAACAGAGATTTAGGATACATGAGGCAAAACAGAACTGAAATGAGAAAGAGACAAATCTAGTATGATAGGTGGAGGCTTCAATACACATCCCTCTTTCAATAATTGACAGATTCTCAGCAGGTAAAAATAGCAATAAGGCATGAATTTTATAAAGAGCACTATCATTATCAACAATTTCACTGGCATTTATAGAATACTCCATGTTTTAATTATTATTATTTTTAGATAGGGTTTTGCTCTCTTGCCAGACTGGAGGGCAGTGGCATGATCTTGGCTCAGATACATGAGGCAAAACATAACTGAAACGAGAAAAAGACAAATTTAGTATAATAGGTGGAGGCTTCAATACACATCCCTCTTTCAATAATTGACAGATCCATCAGGTAAAAATAGCAATAAAGACATGAATTTTATAAAGAGCACTATCATTATCAACTTAATCTCACTGGCATTTATAGAATACTCCATGTTTTAATTATTTTATTATTATTAGATACGGTTTTGCTCTCTTGCCAGACTGGAGTGAAGTGGCATGATCTTGACTCACTGTAGCCTCAACCACCTGGGCTCAAGCGATCTTTCCACCTCAGCTTCCTGAGTAGCTAGGACTAGAGGTGTGCCACGACACTTGACTAATTTTGTTTAATTTTTTATAGAGACAAGGTGTTGCCGAGGCTGGTCTCAAACTTCTGGGCTCAAGTGATGCACCCACCTTAGCCTCCCAAAGTGCTGGGATTATAGGTGTGAGCCACCATACTTCATTTAACAACAGCAACATATACATTCTTTCCAAGCTGTTAGGTAACATTCAACCAAAATAGTTAACAGTCGCTTTCATACCTTAATATGCCTTAACAACAGCAACAAAAACAAAAAAAAGCTACGCTTGCTGGAATGGGAAGCAAAATTTAAAAATAGAAGTCATTTAAATTATCTTCCTAGAACAGGATGAAATTATGTTCTAAAATAAAAACACCTGAAAAATCTCCAAATATTTAGAAATTACAATAAACAGTAAACTTCTAAATGTTTCTAGTTTTTTTGTCCCCAAGAGCAAGAATTCTTTAAAGTCTCCAAACCATAATTTTATATGGTGTATTTTTATTTTTATGGGGTTGATTCCTAGGAATGGGGTAGTTTTATAGAAAAATATAAATTTCTTAAATAGATGGTACTCAATTGTTTTCCAAGGAAACAATAAAATTAGAGAAGTCTTCTACAAACGATAAATCAAATTTCTCCACCATATTTGCTAGCATAGGTTTCACAGTGTATTTCAATTTTGGCAGCTTGGTAAAATAAGTAATTTTTCATATTTTCTTTGGCATTCACTTTTTTGACTATTGAGCTTGATCACCTTTTCTGATTTTTGTTAGCCATGTAGAATTATTCATCTGTTAGTTGCCTACTACTACCCTCTGTCCATTTTATAATTTAAATTACATACCATTTTCTTTAAAATCTGTTTCAGAATTCTCTAGATTCCCTTTTTGTCCGATCTACTTTTTGTTTTTATGCCAGTATCACATTTTATTATTGTGGCCTTATAATTTGTCCTGATATGTGTTCATCATTTTCATAATTCTCTATTATATTTAATGTTATACATAAACCTCAAAATAAGCAATTCAATTTTTTAAAAAATTACATTGGAATTCAAATTGTCATTGCATTAAATACCTAACAGCTTTGAGAGAGTGGTCATTTTTATGATGTTACACTTTCCCATTCAGAAACACTGTGTGATTTTTCATGAAATTTATTTGCTTCAATGAGATTTTGCAGTTTTCCTTAGCATGCTCCTGATTGCCTTTGTTAACCTGATTCCTAAGTACTGTATAGATATCTGTTTCTATTAAGAATGGAATTTTTCCTAGTTCTGCTTCTAGTTACTTATTGGTAAAATAGAAGTTAATGATAAATGACGTGGTACTAAAAGTTTTGATATTAAAATTATAATCATTTCATAAAATGAATTTAGACAGCATTGGAATCATCTTTTATTTATATGTCAGATCGGTTCCATTTTTAATGATGTTTCCTTAATGATCATTTCAATCTCTTTTTTTTTGACAATTAGTCTATCAATATTTCCACTTCCCTTGGATGGGAACTAGGAAAAAAGTTCATTTCCTATATGTTCTCAAATGTTTGCCATAGTTTCGTATAATGTTTCTTATGGTTCTTTGCATAACTTTTATTTGTATTGTGATTTATAATATGAGAATATATTAGAACATTAACATTGATAAAGAGCATCATAAACTTCTGATTTGCTTGCAAACCAGAAAAGACAGAAAAATGTGTTCAAGTGTTACCATTCATGTTTTGTAAACAGAAGTTTTTAGAGAACTTGGAGGGGAATATTTAGCCCTCTCTTCTTTCTGGAAAATAATAATTCTATTTGAGATTCTTTAATTAGACAATTTACAAGCACAAGAAGCCATTAAAACATTAATCATTAAATAGAATTTTTACACATTTACAAAAGTATATGTATGCAATTATATGAAGCAAAAAGTAAATCTGCTATCATGCTAAGGCATAAACATATTTCTTTTCTAAATTTAGCAGGAAAATATTTTTCTATGGCTTATGTGAAAATAATGCATCATGGCATTTGGGAGGGACCCAATAAATAGCTCTCAAATTTTCTACCTGATTTCTAAACCAAATGATATATAAGATGTAAGATCCAGTAAATGGGGCTCAAAATATCACCTTTATTACTAATAAAGATGATACGGTAAAATATGACAAATACATCCTGTCAAGCAAGTATTCCAATAACAAACCCCAAAATCAGATAAATGTGGGTACCCAGACATGGAAGCATTGGAACAGGGAAAATCTCTCCTAACTATGTCCTGCCCATTCCCTCCCACTAACAAAAAGCCTGTCCAGGGAATACGAGAGAAGATGATTTGCTCCTTTGTGGCAACTGAATCCAATAGCTATAAAGAGAATTTATTGGGCAATGCATGTCTTGTCATTCCTCCAAAGCTCACCAATAAGTCACTTGCCCTTTCTAATAAGGAGCATAAAGGATTAGAAAAAGATGCTGGGAGTGGTTAGGTCAGTAAGGTTTCCCCATAGATAAGGAAGTATCAAAAAAAGAGAACAAGGCCAGGTGTAGTGACTCACGTTTGTAATCTCAGCACTTTGGGAGGCCGAGACTAACAGATTGCATAAGTCCAGGAGTAGGAAAGATGGTGAAACCTCATATCTACAAAAAGTACAAAAATTAGCCAGGTGTGGTGGCACATGCCTGTGGCCCCAGTTACTTGGGAGGCTGAGGTGGGAGGATCACTTGAGCCTGGGAGGTGGAGGTTGCAGTGAGCTGAGATCATCGTGTCACTGCACTCCATCCTAGGCAACAGAGCAAGACCCTGTCTCAATTAAAAAAAAAAATCCCACCTTATACCACCTTATAATTGAGGGTTAGGATTATTGAGGTTTATCATTCATTTATTTATTCATCAACTTATCCACTCATTAAACATTCATTACACACTACCAATATTGAGGCCCTTAAAAAGATCAGTCTTCAAACTTTATTCTAGATAGCTCTTATATTTCACTCCCCCAAACGGTATTAATACCATATTCAAAATGGCTAAAATATAAAGATAATTTATTGTCTACTTTCCAGATGCCAGCTATCTTTCTTTCTGGAACGATTAATAGAATGGGAAGAGAGACCGAGCAGTTGTAAACTGTAATGTGTTTGGTATTAAAGTAGATATTGGTGCTTTTAGCACACCCTGGAAAAAATTGAATAAGTATCAGAATAGTAACCAGTCCTAACTTATAACACAATTTTTGGTACACATATCACAAGTAGCAGATGTCTGTACAATGCTCATATCTAGGCTTTTCTGTAGTATTTTTTCTAAAATTTCTAACACCACTAAAACACAGTAGTGCCATCTTCAGAAACACACAAACAATACCAGTATAAATGACTTAGCCTTTACTGTAAAGCATTATGTTATCTGGATCCTGTCCACTTCCCTAGAATTTTCTCCCACCACTTCCCTCCTACTACTCACTGCTACAGTTCTACTAAACTGTTTGCAGTTCCTTAAATATACCAACTGCTTTCTCACCAATGGACCTTTGTGTACATTGATTTCTTTGTCTAGAACATTATTTCGTCTTCTCTAACACTTCTCTCCTTCACTCCTAATATTTTTTATATCCCAGTTCTCCAAGAGGGAGTCTATGAACCAGGGGTGATATTCAAAACATTTAATAATTGTGGCACAGTTACCCAGGACTAATCAGCATGGTCATAAACTACAGTGCTAGAACTGAATTTTGGAAGGCTTGTCATGTCCAGAGATAATCCCTTTGTTGCAGTGTAACTGCCAGGTGTGGGAAGGAGCTCTCTGGAGAGAAACCTGGGTAGCCAAGGTATCTGCAGAAGCACTTGGGAGCACAAGCAGAGTCCACTTATCAACCAGGACAAAAGGTTTCACTGTTTTAATAAGTGGTTTGGCCATTCTGCTGTAAACTAGTTGACTGTCTCCCTTTATGAACTCTATGAGAAGGTCAGGTATCCCTTTTGTGTCCTCCTATAGTATTTATCACTATGGTACCACTTTTCTCACTGTATCATAATTTCCAATTCACTTGTTTGTCTCTCTCACTAAATTAAAAAGCTCTTTAAAGTCAAGGTCCTTGTCTTATTTGTCACTGTGCTGTCAGCATTCAATATCATTACCACAACCTGGTATAAAAGCTTCATAAATATTTGTAAAAAGAGAAGGAAGAATGGTAAGAAAATAGGAAAGAAGAGAGAGAGAGAACAGAGGCAAGGGAGGGATTGTGGTAGACAAGACGGTCAAAGCACTGTTACTATTCTACAGAGCATTGTTCAAAAATATGTGTTAAGAATAGAAAAACGCAAAGATCATTTAGTCCAACCTCCTCTTTTTATAAGCAAAGACAAAAAAACTCAGAGAAGTTAGTATCTTACCCAGTATTATGTAGCTTGGGAAAGTACTCTCAAGCGTCCTCATCCAAGTTTACTTCACTGAGCTTTTTAAACACAAGATTGAATTCTACTGGAAAAATATTCCTCATTCATTCATAAAGTTTTCTTACTTTGGAATTGCAACTTTGTAAAGATATGCTATAACTGTTGCAGATACTTTCAGTATGTTTCAGGAAGGCTGGTGTCTTCTCTTGATACTCATATAAAATAAAAATGCCCATGTACATAAATGTTAATATTTATCAGGACTAGAATGAAATGCTGACTCCAGTTTTGAAGATGGAAATTCATGCTGTTATTTCCTTGCAGCATATTCCACGATCACATCATATGTCTCTCTGTGTGGGCACCTCAGGTGAAGCATCTGTGCTCTTCCAACTAAAATTCTCCATGGGATTCAGTTTTAAAAGAGAACATACAAACTCTATGTAGCTTCGGGCTACACACACCTACATTCCAGAAAAAGTAAGTAAACCTTCCTTTAAAGTGCCTAACATATGTAAGTGAGTGATAAATTAGGTGTTTAGGCCTCTGAGATGTATTAGCAAAGTATAAAGTGAGACACATGGTACACTGTCAAAGAGTTGTGGTAGACAGTAGAGTAGCATGTATTTTGAATGTTTTAATCCTTTTGCTGACTTCAATAAAGCAGAGCCAAGGTTTCTACCTATTCAATAATATAGGCCATAGTTGTTTTAGAACAGCATCTTCCAGAATGAGTCAGTTGCAATACCAGTAAATACCAGCAGAAACAGAATTCTCAGGGGTGGAACAGAGGAATTTTAGGGCAATGAACCTATTCTGTGTGAGACTATAATGGTGGCTACATGTTATTTTACATTTGTTAAAACTGATAGAAGAAATAAACCTAAGCAAATTTGCAAAGAAACCACAGAATGTACAAAACCACGAGTCTATCAAATAAACCACTCTGGTGCGGATGTTAATTGCTGGCAGGCTGTGCTGTGTGTGTGTGTGTGTGTGTGTGTGTGTGTGTGTTGGGAGTGCAGGGGAGGGGATACATGAGAATTCTGTACTGTATGCTCAACTTTGCTGTGAACCTGAAGATGCTCTAAGAAATAAAATCTATCTAGGAAGAGAAAATTTTCTCTCCCTCTCTTCCTCCCTTACACACACACACACACACACACACACACACACACATGAATAGAGAAGGACGTGCTCAAATATACTTGGAAATTACTCTATATTCTATCTACTTTTCAAAGACAAAGTTATCCTGAGTTTGGCACTCCTGCCGAGCTCAATAAGAAGGAATTGAACTCTTCCTTTTTTTTTTTTTTTTTTTTGAGACGGAGTCTCACTCTATCACCCAGGCTGGAGTGCAGTGGCACAACCTCGGCTCACTGCAAGCTCCACCTCCCGGGTTCACGTCATTCTCCTGCCTCAGCCTCCTGAGTAGCTGGGACTACAGGCGCCCGCCACCACACCTGGCTAATTTTTTTGTATTTTTAGTAGAGACGGGGTTTCACCATGTTAGCCAGGATGGTCTCGATCTCCTGACCTCGTGATTCACCCGCCTCAGCTTCCCAAAGTGCTGGGATTACAGGTGTGAGCCACCGCACCCAGCCAAATTCTTCCATGTTAAGTTCCATTTTCATTTACTAGTCGAAGAACCAACACAGAACAAATCAATTAATTTGTAAACATTATGTCCTTCTACCTCTCAAATCCCTCAAGGGAAGGGGAAGAGGAAGCTTAGGAATTCAGTCATTTGTGTTATCAGGCTCCTATGGGTTCAGAACTGGTTTGCCTAAGTTAAGACCCCGCCCCTCCCACTGCCCCCGTGCCAACCAAGGGAGTGAGCAAGTAACAAGGAAAGACTATGTGAGAGCCCTCTAAGCACCCTGAGAATTTTCTATACTCTTGCAGGCTGTCATATGACTTTAAAAATAGAAGTCTTATACTACATAAAATCAAGATAATTGAGACCACTGAAATATTTTATTGTCTCTTGGATTCCTATCTCCTTGGCCCCAGGTAAGATTAACTTTTATTTGAATTTTTTTAATGTACTTATAATGACATACCCTAAATTGTTTAAAATGTGCTTGGCAACCAATTTTGCAGAGAACAGTGAAAAAAAGCCTACTTGTTCTCTAACAAGTGTATCTATTCTAATAAAATAACTTTGTTGTACAAATTGAGAAGTAGGGGTTGAAGACACTGATGTTCCATCAGGAGAAAAGGAGAATGCACCTGTACCATGCTTCCCTATCTTCCATGGTATGCCCTGGTTTACCGAAAGGCTCAAAGAAGTCCCACCTTACAGTAATTTCTCCAATTTCCTGAATTGTTATAACCTCAGAATGCTTTTTGGGCAATATCTGCTGATATCTCACAATACACCAGTGTTCCTAGGAATAATTTAGAAAGCAGGGCTCTGGAAGGTATTCCTGGTCTAACTGCCTATAAATAAGATGATTTGTGACAGCAAATGACTTATGGTTATGTGACCTATTCTCATATTTTGGGGAATTTCCCCAAATATAAAATTTTATTTAGGAAAACTTTATAGATTTTCAGATCAACTCTTTCATTTTATGTGTAGGATTAAAATGGTTTTACGGTATACCAAAGGCCACACAGAAAAGGAATGGCCCAGACAGAGCTAGATCCCAGGTCACTAATTCTCTCTCTGAAACCTCATCAACTTGACATGCACATTTGTTATGTGCTGAATTGTGTCCTCCCAAAATGCATACGTTTAAGTCCTAATACCCCCAAAACTCAAAATGTTACTGTACTTGGAGAGATAGTCTTTAAATAAGAAATTAAATAAAAATTACACCATTCAGGTGGGCCCTAATCCAGTCTGAATGGTGTACTTATAAGAAGAGGAAATTTGGACTTGCAAAGGAGACACCAGGGATGCGCACGCACAGAGGAAAGACCATGTGAGGATACAAAAAAGTGGTCATCTGCAAGCCAAGGAAAGCAGCCTCAGAAGAAAGGAAACCTGCTGACACCTTGATCTTGGACTTCTAGACTTCAGAACGCTGAGAAAATAGATGTATGCACTTTTAGCCATCAAATCTGTGGTATTTTGCTATGGCAGCCCTAATAAACTAATACAACATCCCTCTACTATCTGATTCTCTTATATTTTCAGCCTTATATTCCTCTTCGACCCCAATGCAAAATGTATATTTCAACTAGAGTATATGCCTTGAATATTATCCCTCTGTCCTTCCCCATAGAGTGGCCTCTTTGCCCAGAATGTTGTTTATTTCTTCCCCTGGATGTTATGTGAATTCTATGCAGTGAAGCCCCACTTCTGCTATACCATTCTTAATCAGACCAGCTCATGGTGTTCATCGCTTTTGCTAAACTCCTCAAAACCACAACACATGTCACATCATTCTTTTCATACAATTATTCATGACTAGTCATCTTTTTCTGATTGTGTGTCTTGTGTCACAAACCAGATCCTCAAACATCATTTTTGTGGCATTTCCACTGTTACTAGTCTTTAAATATAATCTTGATTGTCCTCAATTTCTAGTAAGTTAGCCAGAATATACTCTTCCTAAGATTATGTATGGCCACATCAGTTTAAGCATAATGAAATTCAATATAACTCTAATGCTCACAGGGATTTCTATGGTGTCAACACAAAAATAATATCATAAAAACAGGCATAATTGGACTGTTCTCCTGTTATAACGACAAAGTGCTGTCATTATTAATATTGCAGTATACATGAAATCACTAAACATTATATACACAAGGCCTAATTGTAAGAACAAACTGTCAGTTTAAAAAAGATATTTGCTGGTTACTTCTGATTGTTTTTCTTCATTCTTGTCTTCAGATTCCTTCAGTAAACGCATAGTTCTTGTCTGTAATGATGTTTGGTATTAAAATATCAATCTAAACTGGGGAGTATGTCTGAAGGGTTTAAATGAGCCCTAAGCTGCTTGGCAGTGTTTGTGTCAAGATCACTGAACTCACTGGATAGTTCCAAGATTTGGACTCTTGATGATGATCAGCTTTGGGGATGAAGGAAGAGGACAAAGGATTACTTCACAGATAACTACTTTGAGTTACTGCTATCCAATTATGATGATTCAAGATCCATTTTGGTCAATATCATATCAAATCAAATACCAGCATAGTTAAGGATAAGGTTTCCAGCCAGATATGTTTCAAAATCACATCTAAATATGTCCAGACTTTGTCAATATGTAACTATACATCTGCTACTTTTTACTTTGCTTCTTAAAAGCAAAATTTGTTTATTTTTAAAAGACAAAAATACCATAACATAAATTTTCTGATATCTTTAGACAAAATAGGTCTGTAGTAAAGGAATCATATACTTTTTCAAGCAATCTCCATAGAAATCATTAGAACAAAAAGGCAATCTTATTAGAATTCAAAACAAGTACGCATCTTTTTTCTCATTATCTTGATTCTCTGATTCCCCTGGCTATTTTAGCAAAATGCCAGTGATCCTTAGTTATTTCAATTCTATCAACCATACCTCTCAAAAATAAATTGTACTATGACAACATCCCCCTCAGAATCACCTGGGAGCTTTCCATTTGAGATGTGATCCTAGAACAAAATGCTCCTTAGATGAATGCAGGGTTTTTGAATTTGTTCTTAAGGATTATTAGATAAACTTTGGTTCACTCAATATCAACCCGTCCCCCCAAACTTTAATCAACTAGATGTAAACCACCAAATCATGTTGGCATAAGAACTTTCAGGCTGAACGAGCCTTGAGTAATTGAGTTATAAATGTGCTGTGGGTCTATGCTAATGTTCTAGCCAGAAAATAAAGGCTAGGAAAAGATATGCCCTGAAGATTATGAGTGTTGATCTTATGGGAGGGAGGAAGTCCTGATACTTTTTGTCATACTGCCTTTTATTTTAGAACACTTATTTCCTTGGATAGTGGCCATTATAATAAAGATCATATACCTTCAAGCTTCCAAGGTGGTGACACTTCAAACAGATGCTAGGGGACAAATATAGGAATCTAAAGGTGACTTGCCAAAAAGGACTCTTAATTAGATATTCTTCACATTATGCTGAATGTCAGCAATAAAGGTGTAAGCAAGGAAAGGTAGGTGGCTATGAGCAACTAAAAACTGACCTTTCACAAATTCACTTTAGGTTCCCAAAGTCCTTCAATTAGGAAATGTTGCGCAAGAATGCAAATTCCCGGCACACTCCCTAGTTCACAATTTAGGAGCAATCTTATGATATTAGAAGCAAGAGCTGTTTTACCTCCCACACTTCCTATTTTTTTCTCTCTATCCACACTTCTTATGTTTTTCCCTCTATTCTAAAACTACTCGTCATTAGTTACGTACCTGTCATTATTGTAGGCAGCACAGAGTCGAGTACACAATACCAATGCAATATCAAAGCACAGGCAGTAACATCAAAACCTACAGTAGCTAGGCGCAGTGGCTTATGCCTGTAATCCCAGCACTTTGGGAGGTCGAGGCGGGTGGATCACCTGAGGTCAGGAGTTCGAGACCAGCCTGACCAATATGATGAAACCCCCGTCTATATTAAAATTCAAAAATTAGCCAGGTATGGTGACATGCACCTGTAATCCCAGCTACTCAGGAGGCTGAGACAGGAGAATCGCTTGAACCTGGGAGGCAGAGGTTGCAGTGAGCCAAGATCACACCATTGCATTCCAGCCTGGGCAACAAGAGCAAAACTCTGACTCAAAAAAAAACAAAAACAAAAACAAAAAAACAAAACAGCAACAAAAAACCACCAACCACCTACAGTATTAGTTGGGGAGACAAATTATGCACCTTATAAAACAGTTAAAAGACTATTTTTAGAAAATCAGATGTTCATTAAAATATCATAATATACACTTTATTTCTGAACGCTTAAATTGAAGTAGCAAAAATATTAGAGAACCAGTCAAAGGTTTTCAGCAATAAAGTGGCATTATTAAGCTTAGGAAGATCAATCTGCTGAGAACTTTTTGAAGAACTGGGAGGCGACACTAGGAAACAGCAGGTAGATGAATTATGAAGTATGATGTTATATACAGAAAATGCTCATCCTGAAAGATGACGAGGAATGAAAAAGAGAACAGAAGACAATATGCAGGTAAAATACACAAGATTTGGCCCCTGATTCACTGGGGAAAGCTAAGGAAAAGTTAAAAATGATATTGAGTTGTAAAACTTATACAGATAAACTAAGGAAAAATGTCTTCTAACATTATACTCACAGTATTGTTCACTATTAAAAAAAATTAGTACTATTAATAGCAATTTCCTCCAATAGTTAAAATTTTTATTTATATAAGCTTACCCATTTTTCTGTAAATTCAATATATAAAAATACAATACTACCCACTTTTCTGCCAAACTCTGTAATCCTCAACTCTCCTAAACATCATTAAACTTAAATAGTAGTGAAAAGTACCTCTAAACCTCTACAAACATTCTGACATAGGAAAGCAATAAATGTTCCCCCCGGAAAAAATTTTATATCTTTAAAATTATATTTAAAATTCAAGTTGCTCACTTAATAAGTTTAGACACCTTGTTTCTTTTGGTATCTTTTATTGTTACTAAGCTACCACAGGCAGTTAAATAAATTATAGCTAAAAGCTCCACGCTTCATGTGCATTTTTAATTTGGTTCTCACCACAGTCCCTGAAGGAGGTACTACCATTAGCCTCCCAAAATGAGAGTTAAAGAGGTCAAGTAACAGCTACTAAATATTGAAATCCAGGACTTTGTCACTGTAAAGTTATAGAGTTACAGAGCATCAGTGAGAAAGTGAGGGGTGGAAGAGCGTTGGGGGAAGGCTGCTAAAAGCAGCAGCACTGAGCTGGGACAACTGCTTTTAAGGAGTGAGACAGGAGAATTAAAGCACAATACAGCAATCTAGGATAATTTAATCTAGGGGCAAGAAGCTCAATAGCACTGATGACAATTCTGCCTTGTAGAATTTTATACCATCAGATGTTCAAAATGATGTCATGATGTCATGGAGAAAGTTTATATTCTATGCAGTATGCTCTCTTTAATAGAGCAAAGGAATGCACAATACATTTTAGACATATCTATGTGAAACATAAAGTACAGCCCACTGTTTAAAGGAATAAGTTTTAATTACTGAGAATGGAGGTGATCCTAGGTAAAATGATTAAATGGACAACTTGGATTGTTTTGCGAAGTCTTAATTAGTCATTTTATTTATTTTTTCACTCTCTTCCCCAGGGGCACCAATTTGAGTAACACTTACACTTTAGGAAGCTCTCCCTAAAAAGCCCTCAGGTTTTCTACAAGTCTGGCAATGGTCACACTCACAAAGCTGAAACTTTAACATCATTGATTTTATGGCGTTGTTTCTTAATGAGCCCTTTTAGAATGTAAGCAACTAAAAAGTACATAAGGTACCTGTACTTAAGCTTTGAAATAGAAAAGATAAAAGAGAGGCTCTTCCAAATCTTTCTTGGCTCCAATAAACCATAGCTTAGTAAATGATCACAGTTCAGTTCCTAATACAAAAGCCCCTTATGATTAAATAGAAAAGTACTATTAACAATCACACAGTTTTATCTGGATGAAACATCCTGTTAAGCAGAAAATGTTCTTAACCTTTTCTGAAAGAATATTTCTTAGTTGTACATAAAGGAGACTTGTTTTCATTGTTGCAGTACATAGGTTAATGAACATTCTTTTTTATGGGACCATATTTAAAGCTTAAAAAAAGTCTGAAGTTTAGAAATAAGTAATGAAATCTTTAATCTTCCAGCAGGTTGTTAAAATAAGGGTAAAGCTGATTATAGTCAAAAGCTATCACTACCTTATAGGTACATGGTGATATATATGAAATTTGTTGATTATTTCAGCTCAGTACTAGCAAATGGCATAATTGCTATTATCATGTGAGCGACAGTAGTCCCATATAAAGTATTAAAAATAGTAAAAATGAAAAAGGCATCAGAAAATATGGTGCTTAATCAATAAACTTCTTTTAACAATATTTGACCATCATGTATCATGAAACTAATATGTTACTGACACTGTGGTATAAAGTGCAGGAGGATTCATAGATAGAAAGACATTTGTACTTAACCTCCAAGAGCTCAAGATCCAGTGGAGGAGCTAGGCTAAAATTGAGAATTATAATTCTTTGTAAGACCTATAACAGAGATATGTATAGTGCTCTGAATATAAGAAAGATATAGCAACTACCAGTGAAGTAAAGAAAGTCTTCACAGTAACGCTGACATCGGAAATCATTCTGGAAGGGAGCTGAAGTCCTTCCAGAGACTTCTGTGAGAGTTTGAGAAAGGTATTCTGATCAAAGGAACAATATGTGCAAAAATGGAGAGCTGAGAAAACATAGTGTATACAGAGAAAACTAGTCTCTAGCAAAACAACTAGCACACAGTAGATATCAAATAAATATCTCTGGAATGAACAAGCAAAAGATAAAAGTGAGAAGCTATGTTTCACTAGAATGTAAACAGTACATGTAAAACAAAAAGGAAATGAACTTGGAGTGATAAATCTAGGCAAGTACAAGTGGTCACTTTTCAAGAAACATTGTCCTCTCACTATACAGAGCTATAGAAAATATTTTATAAACCAAAGTTTAGATATGGAGACACTTTGTTGCAGCTATATATTTTTTGCACATACACACACAAGATCTCCAAACTTAATGGCTTCAAATTCTAAAAGCATTTATTTTGCTCACAAATGCTCAATTTGGGCAGGGCTACTAAAGGGATAGCTGGTCTCTGGCTCACTAAGCATCAACTGAGGTGGCTTGAAGGCTGAGGCCTATAATCATCTGAAGCTTGCTTACTCATATATCTCAGAGTAGACACTAGCTATCAGCAGAGTCTTTTGATGAGGCTGGCAACTGAAACATATGACCTTCTGTTTGTCCTGACCTTCTGTATGACCTTCTGGCAACTGAAACACGTGACCTTCTGTTTGTCCTGGACTTCCTCACAACATGGTGGCTGGGTTCCAATGGGAAACATCCCAAGAGACAGCCATTTGGAAGCTGTATAATTTTTAGATCTAGCCATGGAAGTTCCATAGCATCATTTTTAGTACCATTTCTGCTATACTCTTTGGTCAGAGAAGATATAACCCCTTCCAAGTTCATAGGGAGAGAAAACAGACTCCTCTTTTTGATAGTGGTATGGCAAGGATTCAGAGAATAAGACACTAGAAATACCACAGTGAATTATTTTTGAAAATGCCATATACCACAAATTCTACTTTCCCTATCGACATAATAAAAATTATATCCACAAAAGTCTAAACAATTTTTAATAAACTCAACAGTAGAGACCACAAAACTCATATAGTTTTAGTTACCTCAGGACTTATAAATTATCTTACTATATTATAACTGTTTATAATATAAAAGTTTGCCTCTCTGATATTTTAAACTTCATTAGAGCAGAAAATGACTCTGTTTTTTAATGAGTATTTCCCAATACATAGTAAAATCCTGGCATATTAGAGGTTTTATTAATATTTATTAATAAATGACTACACAGCATATATGAACTTAATATTAAAAAATCACTCTCTTATATAACTGAGTTCAATGGTAAAGTCTTTTTTTTTTTTTTTTTTTGAGACGGAGTCTCGCTCTGTCGCCCAGGCTGGAGTGCAGTGGCGCCCTCTCGGCTCACTGCAAGCTCCGCCTCCCGGGTTCACGCCATTCTCCTGCCTCAGCCTCTCCGAGTAGCGGGGACTACAGGCGCCCGCCACTACGCCCGGCTAATTTTTTTGTATTTTTTTAGTAGAGACGGGGTTTCACCGTGGTCTCGATCTCCTGACCTCGTGATCCGCCCGCCTCGGCCTCCCAAAGTGCTGGGATTACAAGCGTGAGCCACCGCGCCCGGCCGGTAAAGTCTTTTAACAAATATATTTTGGAAGCATGACATGAATTTTGTTATCAATGTAGTTTCTAGTGGATGACCCACTCAAAGACAGAGATAACTGATCTTCTTGGAGGATTATGATTTTGCCATGGTTGGAGGTGAGGGTCAGTCAACAGCAAATAGCCAATAGTTTTTATTTCTTAATAAGAGAAATTTACCATCAGAAATCAAGTTTTTAAAAATAAGATAAATTGGCCAGGCGCGGTGGCTCACGCCTGTAATCCCAGCACTGTGGGAGGCCAAGGTGAGTGGATCATGAGGTCAGGAGATCCAGACCATCCTGGCTAACACGGTGAAATCCTGTCTCTACTAAAAATACAAAAAATTAGCCGGGCATGATGGCAGGTGCTTGTAGTCCCAGCTACTCGGGAGGCTGAGGCAGGAGAATGGCATGAACTCAAGAGGCAGAGGTTGCAGTGAGCTGAGATTGCAACACTGCACTCCAGCCTGGGTGACAGAACGAGACTCCATCTCAAAAAATAAATAATAATATGATAAATTATAAAAATTTGGACTTCTCTTCAAAAAAAATTTTACCCATTGTCTTCCAAGAACTAATGCATACCATGAAGTTAACTTAAGCATTGTAATTGGAATATTCAAATCGCTTTAAAGAGTTACCAACTAAAGAGTTTGCTGCCTGATGCACATAGAGGCCAATACTATGGCATTGGCTTTTGAGAAAAGAAAAGCTTTATTGTGAGTCAGCTGGCAAGGAGACAAAAGGAAACACCCAAGTTTCTCTCTCCAAGCTGGAGGCTGGGTCAAGTTTTAGAAGGATAGAGCAATGAGGTGTTGTCTAGAGGCATGATCTGCCTGGGAACTGTTATAGGGTGACATCAGGGCTCAATCTGATTGGATCCTGGATCTTACCAGGATTCACTTCTTAATTCTGTCCCCATTATTTGATCGGATCATTTAGGTTCCCTCTATGGTTGCATGCTTGGTTTATCTGGGCATTCTCATGTTCCATGACCTTCAATTTGAGAGACCATGGCAACTAAAAGACAACCAATAACTGTTACATGAAAATTGAACCAGACTGGTATGATGCTGTTACAAAACAATTACATTTTACTTGTAATTCACTTTAAGTATATTTAGGATAAAAGTCTCCAAAAATCTATTATTCACCTGTTTTATAGCTGCTGGACAAATGTCCAATCTGTATTAAGTAGGCCCCCATTCTCTGCTCTCCCCTCAGCCCAATGAAAACATGGAAATTGACAAAAACTTGATTTCTAACATGAAAAATTTCAGTTTTGTTATTTGTAAGATGAAGATGCAACATGCTTTGATCTTATATGTTTAAGTGTAGAATACATAAACTAGGGGATTCATATGTCTGGGCTACATTTAACAGTTGTAAGACTGTAGAATGATTTACTTTGAAATGATGTATGCAGTTTGCTTTGCTAATCAATAAGTGCTTAATCAAGTTTCATAAACTGTTGTCAAGGAGGCTTGTGAGTTTCAAGTCCCTTTAATAATATTTATAGCTAAAAGGGATAAAATCACATTGTAAGCTAATGTGGAAGAAGCATGTGACAAGGTTTAGAATGCTTTCCTTTCTCAATATAAAAACACTGTTTGTTATCAGTAAATTTCCCAGTCCCTTAGCTCATCCAAAGCCTAGTCTCTCTTGAGTGACACAAATGTTGACCATATGTACACACGAGTTCGTCCTAAAATGATAGTGATTAAATATGATTTTTAATCTACTAACTCGTCAAATTTCTGGTCAATTCTCATGAACACAGCACTTAGCACAAGGGTAATAGGAAGAATGGGAGCAACCAGAACCTGCCCTGATTTTATCATTTAGGGTTTTGCACTGGACAAGCCATTTGACTCAGTTTTATTATTTTTGATAAGTTGAAGTCAATCAGATCTTTCTTGCCTTTTCTTCTAGCTTTTAAATTTGTATGCCTCTACTGCACAAAATAGAAACTCAATAAGTACGTATTTGGTGATCAAAGACTAAATGAATAAGCAAACATACTTAGTCCAACATCTTTTTAAATTTCCCCAAACAACCGGTTGTTTTACCAAATATAATTTTACATTTTTAATTGATATGCAAATATGCACATGTGCAAATATCAATTCAGGGCCTCCAAGCAAACATTTCAGAAAGGATTTCTTTTTTAATTATGGAACAGTGTTCCCTAATGGAGTAGAGAGTATCTAACATTTATAAACATAAATACTCAGAAAAAAAAGAGAAGTACTTACTATTTATGCTAGAAAAATAATTAAACCAAATGTATATTCTAATGCAAGAAAGAAGATTGAGTTTGACCATACTGTTGCCTATAAATTATAGTAAGAACTAATAAAACTCCATTTTTGATGCTTTATTGTGGCATAATTTATACATCATAAAATTCATCCATTGAAAGTATACAACTCTAAGTATATTGAGTTATGTAGCCATGACAACAATGTAGTTTCAGAATATCTTCATTACCCCCCAAAATTCCCACTAAGACTGACTGAGACTAACTCTCTTAGTCAATTCCTCTTTGCAGTTAATGTTATCATTCACTCCCATACCCAGGTGACTACTGGTCTGACTTCTATGTCTAAAGATTTTACTTCTTCTGGACATTTCATACAAATGATTTTATGAAATCAATATGTAGTCTTTCGCATTTGCCTTCTTTTACTTAGCATAATGTTTCTGAGATGCATCCATGCTGTAGCATACATCAGTATTTCCATTTTTTTTCTTAAATAATATTACGTCGTAGAGATATACCACATTTTTTAATCCATTCACCAGTTGGCCAAGTTTTTACCTAATTTGAGTAATGTTGCTAAAACATTCATATATAAAATTCATGTGAATATAAATTTTCATTTCTCTCAGGTACATTCCTAGGGGTAGAATTTCTGAGTTGTATAGTAAGTTTATGTGTAACTTTTCTAAGTTATGTCAAATTGTTTTTCAAGGTGACTATATCATTTTACATTATAACCAGCAACATATAATGATTCTAGCTTATCCATCTCCTTATCAACACTTGGTATTATCTGTCTCTTTGATAAGACTCATTAAAGTGAGTGTAAAATGGTATCTTAATGGGTTTTGATCTACATTTCACTAATGACCAATAATGTTGAGCATGTTTTCATGTGCTTGTTGACCACATGTATACGAATAAATAATAAGGCAGGGTAATTGGCAAAGAGGGGTTTGGGGTGGGGGCAGTGTTATCATATTATAAAAGTAATAAGTGATAATCTCCCCAATAAGAAGGAGGTATGTGGGACACTTAAAGGGTTTGGACTGAGCCATCCAGTCCTAACACAAAAGGGGATCTTCTTTCTCATTGCAAATGCTGAGCTAAATGTAATGTAGGGCGAAGAAGAAGAAGGAGGAGAAAGAGGAGGAGGAGGAGGAGGAGGGGGAAGAGAGGGGGAAGAGAAGGGGAAGGGAGGGGGAGGGGAGGGGAAGGGGGAGGGAGGTGGAAGGGGGAGGGGGAAGGGAGGGGGAAGGCAGAGGGAGGGGAAGGGGGAGGGGGAGGGGGAGGGGGAGGGGGGAGGGGGAGGGGGGAGGGAGGGGAGTGGGGAGGGAGGAGAGGGGGGAAGGGAGGGGAGGAGGAGGAAGGGAGGGGAGGGGGGGAAGGGAGGGGAGGAGGGGAGGAGTGGGAGGAGGGGAGGAGGGGAGGAGGGGAGGAGGGGGAGGAGGAGGAGGAAGAGGTCGTCCCTGGGAAGAAATCTGAAGAAAATGAGGAGAAGTATTTCACATAGAAAGGACAACAAACAACAGGCACAAATGTCAAGGAGTAAGAGTAGGATTAGCAAGATCCAGGAAAACAAGAAAGGCACTGCAGATTGAGCAAAGTGAAGAAAAAGTGAAGTGGTAGAATCAGAGAGGTAACAAGACTGGTTTGCAGAAGTACAGATTTTGTAGGGTTTTAAAAGCCATTGTAAGGATTGGGCTTCAATAGACTGTTTATACTAATTCAACTCAAGGAAATTGTAAGAAAACAAATTGCATAAGATAATTTGTTAATTTATACTAAAAGTTAGCTGGCAAGATTATTCATATCTGCAGATTACTATACTCATTCTCTGTAGGAACTAAGAATACTGTATATAGATAAATAAGCAGTAAAGACATTTGAACTCAGCTACCCAATCATCCCTAGATATTCTGCATGGGAAAGTTGCCGGCAATTTCCAGGGTATACAATATTCCAAAAGCAACCTTAGTACATATGAGAGCAGAATGGTTCCTCTGGCATGGCTAGTGAATGGGGAAGTGCTTCGGCCTCCTGTGAGGACATACCTCACTGGAGTCTAGTCCCAGACTGGTTTTTGCCAGTATGATTTGTGAAAAGCGATATTTCATTATTATTTTCATTTGCATTTTCTCATGAGTCTGAGAATGTTTTAGCATTATTATTTGTCATTCTAATGTATTCTTCTGTGGTTTGTGTATTTTAACCTCTTATTTTTATGGCTGCTTATTCTATCAACATGTAAGGGCTAATTATATACTATAAATATTAACACTTTATCTTATACGAGCCCTAAGTTTTCTTCCCAACTACCATATACTTGACTTCACTCATGGTATTTTCCTGAAATTTTCACTTTTTCTCTAGTCAAACATATTCAAATATATACTTTTTTAGACTTCTAATTCATAAGTTATACAAATATTCTACTAAAATTTTTTCTTGAGATTGTTATCATACTCCTATAGTAGTGATGCTAACTGTCTTAGACTGTTAAGGCTACTATACGAAGTATCATAAACTCGGTGGCTTCTAAACAACAGACATTTCTCACCATTTCAGAGGCAGAAGTCCAAGACCAAGTCATAAATAGATTTAGTGACTGGTGAGGGCCTGTTCCTCAAGATGGCAGCTTTCTCACTGTAACCTCACTTCACAGAAGAGTGAGGGAGCTCTCAGGGGACTCTTTCATAAAGGCACTAATCATATTTATGAGGGCTCTGCCCTCATTACATAAACACCTCCCAAAGACCCCACCTGCTACTACCATCACCTGTGGGGTTAGGGTTTCAACATATGAATTTTGGGGGGACATAAACGTTCAGTCCATTACACTAACGAATTTGTGTATTATGTATGTATTTATTTATTTGCCTTCATATGTGAGTGTATATGTATACTTACATATGAGGATAGTGGGAAGTTTCAACTCTTTTCTTCCAGAAGGATAGCCACTTTAACAGCATGATTGGTAAAGTAAACCATCTTTTCATAGTGAACAGAAACAGTACCTTTGCCTAATAAACACATATACACACGTGCATGCACACATTCACATATACATGCACATTGCAGCCTATCACTAGGTTTTTTAATTAATTTATTCACATATTCTTTTTTGATCCACACATTCTGAAGTCAATATTATCTTCTTGAATATTTTTCTTTTAACAAATTGTAGATTGCTTTAATCAAATTCCAAACACAGTATCTTAGGGCTTCTAACTAAATTATTTTGGGGGAGAAACAGAGTCTCACTCTGTCACCCAAAGTGCAGTAGAGTGATCATAGCTCACTGCCACCTCAAAGTCCTAGGCTTAAACAATTCTCCTTCAGCCTGCTGAGTAGCTGGGACTACAGGTGTGATCCACTGCATCTGGCTGTCTTTTTTACTTTTATTTTTTGTAGCTACATGGTCTCGCTATGTTGCCCAGGCTGGTCTCAAATTCCTGGACTCAAGTGATCCTCCCACCTCAGCCTCCCAAAGTACTGGGATTACAAGCTTGAGCCACCATCCACAGCCTAAATTTCTCATAATTCACATATTAACTGGAGAAGACTTGTCACTTTTATCATATTACATGTTCCCATTAAGAACGTAAGTCTTTCCTTTCATTCAAATCCTAATTAGTTCCCTTCAGAAATATTTTATGAATTTCTTCATATAGGTCTTATCCTTAAGATTATTCCTGATTATTTTGTAGTTTTCACTGATATTTTGAATAGGGTAATTCTATTTTTATTTATAGCTGGTTATAGCAAATATTAAAAAGTACTGATGTTTGTACATTCATAAATTTGAAAATTTTCCTTTAAAGGACTAAAAGACATAGATTTCTTTGGTTTAAGTTTTTAGCAAATATATGAAAAATCTTATTCTTCTTTACCAATGTTAGTGCTATTTAAGGTTTCTTCTTATTGAATTTGCTAGAATATATTTTTTAAGTCGAATAATAATAGTCAAAATGGGCCTTTCATTATTTACAAGTGAAAACTATCCTATTGAAGTAAAACCTTTTGTTTTAATAAGGGTTTATTTAAAACATCTGCTAAATTTTATTAAATAACTTTTGATATTCAATTGGTTTTCTCTATTAATATCTTGATGCTGGTCAGACGTGGTGGCTCATGCCTGTACTCCCAGAACTTTGGGAGGCCGAGGCAGGTGGATCACTTGAGACCAGGAGTTTGAGACCAGCCTGGCCAACACTGAAACAGTGGAAAGTCACTGGTCTCAGAAGGTGTTATGCAAGCTCGTCATCTCATGACCAAGAGAATTAAGGAGCTTGGACACAAAGGGTGAGGTTAAAGCAAAAGTTTAGTAAGTGAAACAAGAAAACTCTCCACAACGGATAAGGGTCCCAGACAGAATGCCATTTTACAGTTGAATGCAAAAGCTTTTATAAGAAACTTCTCTCATCTCTGTAGCTGTTTGAGTAACTTCTCTTATCTATAAAGCTGTCTGCATAACTCCCCCTATCTATCCAGCTGAGGGGTGTCTCTAGTTAAGCAGAAAGTGCAGCTTTTCTTGTTTGTATAATTAAGAACAAAAGACTTCTATGCTGGGCCTTGTCTGTCTTGCCTGCTTATCTGTGCAGGTGCAGTCTGAGTTTTCCCATATTGCTCTATTTTGCCTGTAGCTGTGATTTTTCAGGCAGGCTATTTCTCTGAGGACTAGCCTTAGTTGTCTACCCAACTGATTTTTCCCTTTTCTTCTCCCTCACATGGCAAAAACCCATCTCTACTAAAAATACAAAAATTATGTTAGCATTGTGGCAGACGCCAGTAGTCCCAGCTACTTGGGAGGCTGAGGCAGGAGGCTTACTTGAACCTGGGAGGCGAAGGTTGCAGTGAGCTGAGATCACGCCACTGTGTTCCAGCCTGGGTGACAGAGTGAGACTCAGTCTCTCTCTTTCTCTCTCTCTCTCTCTCTCTATATATATATATATATGTGTGTGTGTTTGTGCATGTGTATATATACACACACACACACATATACATACACACACATATATACATATATATATCGATGTCATAAATTATGTCAATAAATTTCCTAGTTTTGTAGTCACTTTCATATTGAATGGCTCACTGCTAAATTCCAACTAATATTTTATCTGCATTTATAATTCAAAGTATCATTAAACTATAGTCTCCATTTTTGTGTACTCTGCCATGCTTTGATATTAATATTATATGAGTTTTATATAATTAATTTAAGAGCTTTTCTTCATTTTTATGGTTGATAATTTAAATGAATTAAAAATTTTCTCTAAAGATTAGATAATCTTTGATCAGCCTTTGATCATGTGTTCATGTTTAATGATACATTTTAAATCTCCTTTTCAATCTTTATACAGTAATTGGTTTCCTCAAGTTTTCAGCTTATTCATGAATCAATGTTAGTAATTTACCTTTTTGTTAAGAAAACATCTATTTAATCCAAGTTTTCAAATTGGTTGCCTTAGAGTAGCCATCTGTAATTCTTTTCATCTCTTCTGTGCCTAGGTTATATCTCCATTTATATTCTAATGTGTTTCAGCTTTCTTTTCTTTCTTAACTGAGCTCACAATGAGATGATGTATATTATTGGTCTTTTAAAGAATCAATTTTCAGATGTATTTATGCTTTTGATTTTTATTTTCCATTTCATTTTCAGATTCTATTTTCATGTATTCTATCTACTATTTTAATTTAGCATGTTGTTTTTCACTTACTTTTCCAAAATAAATAAACTTTTATATTTTTTGTCTTATTTCTCTAACAGTAATGTCATTTAAAGATGTAA
This sequence comes from Symphalangus syndactylus, assembly GCF_028878055.3. Taxonomy (NCBI): domain Eukaryota; kingdom Metazoa; phylum Chordata; class Mammalia; order Primates; family Hylobatidae; genus Symphalangus; species Symphalangus syndactylus. Next base: position 76,440,207 of record NC_072428.2, on the reverse strand, counting down.
AATTTTCTATAAGAATTTTTATAGCTTTCTAGATAGTTCTAGTTTCACTTGTGAATTACTTTTTCATCTAAAGATTACTTAATAAAATGTTTCTTAAATTTCAAGTAGCTAATTTTTCAGCACTTCTAGATTATTAATGAGAGAATGTGATCTGTAAAATCTCGAAAATGTCTTAATTTATTCTTTGTTGGCACGCAAAAATTTTTAAACTAATCCGCAGACATTAAAAAAATAAGTTTCCACTAAGATCTGGAACACAACAAGGATGCCCACTTTCCCCATTCTTATTCAATATAGTACTGGAAATCTTAGCTACAGCAATCAGACAAGAGAAAGAAGGGCATCCAAATTGGAAAGAAATAAGTTAAATTATCATTGTTAGCAGATGAGATGATTTTGTATTTGTAAAAACCTAAATACTCTATTAAAAATTATTAGAACTAATAAAACAAATTCAGTAAAGCTGTAGAATATAAAAATCAACATAAAAAAATCAGTGGCATTTCTGTATGTCAACACTGAACAAACTGAAAAAGAAATAAAAAGGTAGTTCCATTTACGATAGCTATTACATTGGTGCAACAATACTTGCAATTTTGCTAATGCTTTTAATGGCAAAATCCGCAATTACTTTTGCACCAACATAATACAACTATTCTTAAATATCTAGGAATTAATTTAACCAAAGAAGCAAAAAATATCCATAATAAAATTATAAAATGCTGATAAGAAATTGAAGAGTACCAAAAAATGGGAAAATATTATATGTTCATCAATTGGAAGAAATAGTATTTTTAAAATATCCATACTACCCAAAACAATCTACAGATTCAATACAATCCCTATCTAAGTACCAATGACATTTTTCACAGAAATAGAAAAAAGTATTCTAAAATTTATATGGAACCACAAAATACAGAGAATAGCCAAAGCTATCCTAAGCAAAAAGAACAAAATTGGAGGAATCACATTACCTGACTTCAAATTATACTACAGAGCAATAGAAACCAAAGCAGCATGGTACTGGCACAAAAACAGACAAATAGACCAATGGAACAGAATAGAGGACCCAGAAACAAATCCACACACCTTCAGTGAACTCATTTTCAACAAAAGTGCCAAGAATATACACTGGGGAAAAAACAGTCTCTTCAAAAAATGGTGCTGGGAAAATGGATATCCGTACGCAGAAGAATGAAACTAGATCCCTACCTCTCACCATATACAAAGATGAAATCGAAATGGATTAAAGACTTAAAATCTAAGACCTCAAACTATGAAACTGCTACAAGAAAACATTGGGTAAAATCTCCAGAACATTGATCTGGGCAAAAACTTCTTGAGCAATACCCAACAAGGACAACCAAAGCAAAAACGGACAAATGGGATCATATCAAGTTAAAAAGCTTCTACACAGCAAAGGATACAACAAACAAAGTGTAGAGACAATACACAGAATGGAAGATAATATTTGCAAACTACTCATCTGACAAGGGATTAATAACTAGAATATATAAGGAACTCAACTCCATAGGAAAAAAAATCCAATAATCCAATTAAAAAGTGGATGTAAGATGTGAATAGGCACTTCTCAAAAGAAGACATACAAATGACAAACAGGCATATGAAAAGGTTCTCAACATAAATGATCATCAGAGAAATGCTAATCAAAACTACAATATCATCTCACCCCAGTTAAAATGGCTTATATCCAAAAGACAGGCAATAACAAATGCTGGTGAGGGTGTGGAGAAAAGGGAACCCTTGTACACTGTTGGTGGGAATGCAAATTAGTGCAACCACTATGGAGAACAGTTTGGAAGTTCCTCAAAAAAACTAAAAATTGAGCTACCACATGACTCAGCAATCCAACTGTTGAGCATATACCCAAAGGAAGAGAAATCAGTGTATTGAAGAGATAGCTGCATCCTATGTTTGTTGCATCACTGTTTACAATAGCTAAGATTTGGAAGCAACCTAAGTGTCCATCAACAGATTAGAAAATGTGCATTTTAAAAATGTGGTACATATACACAGTGGAGTATATTCGGCCATTAAAAAAATGAGATCCAGTCATTTGCAATAACTTGTATGGAACTAGAAACAATTATGTTAAGGGAAATAAGCCAGACACAGAAAGACAAACATCACATCCCTCACTTACTTGAGAGATCCAAAAATTAAAACAATTGAATTCATGGACATAAACAGTAGAAGGATGGTTACTAGATGCTGGGAAGGGTAGTAGGTGCAGGAGGTGGAGACTGTCAATGATAGGGACAGTTGACAGGGAAATACTGGGTAGAAGAGGGCAGTTACCAGGCAAAGGCCCCACCCTCAAGCCTGAAGACCCAGGGCCCTAAATGAGGACTGGCATTCCTATTTTCCCGCCCAAAAGTTGCCTTTGGGCCTGCCATGCCCCCTATCCTGCATCCATATAAACCCCAAATCTCAGGCTCCAGAAGGAGAACAATAGATCAGCAGACTAGCCAACCAGCAAGCCAGCAGAACAGCAGACAGACAGCAGAATGAGAAAGAGAGAAGAGGAGGAACATCTGAATGCTGAGGAGTTCAGCTGGAGGCACTTGGAGAGGAGTCTGGCTGCTGGGAGGCTGGACTCCAGGGGAAGATCACCTTCCCACTCTATCCTCCACTTCCAGCTCCCCACCCATCCCACTGAAAGCCACTTCCACCACTTAGTAAAACCTTGCATTCATTCTTCAAGCCCATGTGTGACCAATTTTTCCGGGATGCTGGGCAGGAGCTCAGGACACAGAAAAGCTATCACATTATCACATTGGCCCTCTGCAGAGGGTTCATTGAGCTAGTTTAACACTCAAGCCATCTGCAGACGGCAAAGCTGAAGGAGCTTTGTAATACTGGGGTTGCAGGCACCCACCCCTAGACACTACCGCGGGGCTGGAGCCCAAAGCACCTCGTCCCAGCCTCTGCACCTGCCCATCTGCACGCTCCCCGTCCCACAATGGGTTTGAGCAGTAGGGCGAACTGGTGAGCAGAGACCAAACAGGCGAGCCACACCCGTTGCATGTCCTGTGATGGAGATCAGGCTACCCTCCAGTTTCAGTAATAGATACAAAAAAAATAGTTAGAAAACTTCAATAACACCTACTATTTGATGGCACAACAGGATTACTATAATCAATAATAATTTAATGGTACATTTTTAAATAACTTAAAGAGTATGATTGGATTGTTTGTAACTCAAAGGATAAATGCTTGAGGGAATGGATACCCCATTCTCCATGATGTGCTTATTTTACATTGAATGCCTGTATTAAAACATCTCATGTACCCCATAAACACATAAACCTATGATGTGCCCACAAAAATTAAAAACTAAAAACTGAAAATAAGTAATTGAAATATCTGTTTCCCAATGCCACAGTTAAAGATATTTAAACACAGAGTTACATGCGGTTGATATTGACTCCCATCCATTTCATTACTTTATATTTGGGTTGAGTTGTTGTCCTAGGTGTGCTTCCATCAACCAGATTATAGTTGGAAAGGACTGTCATCTATTCACGTTTATGTGTCCTGATAATTCCTGAAATATACGAGTGTAAAATAAATACTGTTAAAAGTTTAGACAAACCATACTTAATGGAGTTTAACCAAGCAAACAGTAATTTGTGAATCCAGTAGTCCCCCATCCCCCACAACCTGAATATGTTCAGAGGACCTCAGCACTGCTGCAAGACCATAGAGGATTTATGGACAGAAAAAGGGAAGTGAGGAACAGAAACAGCCAGATTGAGTACAGCTCAGTGTTTGCCTTATTTGAAGGGGGTTTGAGCAGCTGACTGCCTGTGAGTGGTTGAAGCATGGCTTCTGTGATTGGCTGAGATCAAGTTACCTTTTACAAGAGTAGATTCTACTCTTTTTTACACATCCAGTTAGGTTACAGAACTAAGGTGAAACTTTTAGGCTGAACTTAAAATATGTTATGAGACAGATTTAGGCTAAACTTAATTTACAATACTATTGTACAGTACTTGTATTTACTTGCTTTTAAGATTTTTCTGTGCATGACAGAGCACACTGCCGAGGGTTCATAACGAGAGAGAAAAGCGGAGAGAAGAGAGATCGGGGAAAAGAGAGACAGAGAGGAGACAAACAAGGTATGGGAGGAGGGAGAGAGAGATAATTAGGTTAAATGTTCTATATTTTGTTCTTGTAAAGATTTAGTACTCAAATTTGGTTTCCTGTCTTTTTATACTCCTAGAATGGAATGTATAAGTTTATTACAATTAAATTCAACACACATTTATTACATTAAGCCCAGTGCTAGGTTCTGGGGGTATATAAGGGAGCTAGATAAAATTCTATCTCACTCATTTTACAAATATGTATTCCATTCCTATTATGTTCCAGTAATTGTGTTGGTCTCTGTAAACAAAATGCAGGGGGGAGGCTAAGTAAGTAAAAAAAAAAAAAAAAAACTCTGTTTTTCCTATTGTACTCTCAGAACATGCTTCCGACACTGTGTGGAGATTTCTCTCCATCAGCAAGCGAGCAATCAGTCCTGCAGTAGAAGGCACCTGAGTGTACTCTAATTCCATTCCATTCTGACACTAGTTGCCTGGAGATGGCATCAGATCACACAGGTTGATCCCACAAGACTAAGCCCCATTTCCGATGCCAGTTGAACACCACAGGTTATTTTGCCTGTGCTTCTGACCAACTGGCTATAAATCAAGAGTTTCCACAGCCCCCTCCTTGGATTCAATTAACGTTCTTCAGAAGCTCACAGAACTCAGAGAAACACATTTACTAGTTTATTGCAAGAAATATTTCAAAGGATACAAATAAACAGTCAGATGAAGAGATACACAGGGCAAGGTCAGGAAGGATCTAGAGCACAGGAGCTTCTCTTCTGATGGAGTTGAGGTGCACCACCCTCCTGACATGTGGCTGTGTTCTTGTTCACTTTCCTGGAATCCCACATGTGTGCAGCTATCTGCAAGCTCCCTGAACCTACTTCTTTGGGAGTTTTATGGAAGCTTCATTTTGTAGGTATGACTGATTAAATCATTGGCCATTAGTAATCAACTTGACCTTCAACCTCTCTCTGCTCCCCAGAGGTTGTGGGGTAGGGCTGAAAGTCCCAACCTTTTAATCCTTCTCTAGTCTTTCCAGTGACCAGCCCCCATCCTGAAGCTAACTAGGGGCTGCCAGCCATCCATCAACTAATCAGCACACACAAAGATCCATTGTTTTGAAGATTCTGAGGATTTTAGGAGTTATATGCCAGGAAACGATGAAGAACTAATATGTATTTCACAATATCACACAAATACAAACATGATTCCCTCCATCAAGTAGCATAGAGTCTAGTTGAGAATACAGACAAGTAAATAAGTGGAACACAGAACGGTATTATGATGAGGCAAGGACACAAGTGCAATGTATTCACCAGAGGCACACCTAACCTAGACATGGTCATCTAGAAAGACTTCCTGGAAAATGTACAGACTACTGAGACCTAAAGTACAAGTACGAATTATCCAGGCAATGGGATTGTAACTGCTTGATGGGTTCTTCCTGCCCATTGCAAAGACCATGGCATTGCAGTAAAGAAAGAGTTTAACTGATGTGAGCCAGCCACACCACGTGGGAAACAGAGTTAGTACTCAAATCAATCACCTCAAAGGCTTGTAGGTTAGGGGTTTTTCAAAGGCAGTTTGGGGGAAGCAGTGGGGGTGGCTAGGCAATGAGTGCTTGGTGCTGACTGGTTGTGTCAGAGATGAAATCATAGCGAATTAGAGCTACTCTCTTCCACTGAGTTGCTTCTGGGTGGGGCCACACGAGCAATTGGCAGGTCCAGGTGCAGCCAGGTGTCAGACATGCCAAAAAAAAAAAAAACACACTGAAAAGATTCTCAAAAGGCCAATTTTAGATTATACAATAGTGATATTATCAGCAGGAGTAATTGGGGAAATTGCATGTCTTGTGTTCTCACAGATAATAGCTGGTGATCATTTATGTCTACACCTTAGCAGGATTTAGGCTCCTCTTCTCCCCTTAGCCTGATGGTCTCCTTAACTTTACACAGACAGTTGAGTTTTAGGGAAGGGCTATTATCATTTAAACTATAAACTAAATGTCTCCCAAAGCTAGCCCAGGCTAGGCCCAGAAATAATTTAGGCAGTTTGAAGGCTAAAAGCAAAAGGGAAATTGCTAGATCAGATCTCCCACACTGCCATAATTTTCTCAGTATTATAATTTTTGCAAAGGCATTTTCAGGATTAAGGCGGGAAGAGATGTTCTAGGAAGAGAGGATAGCATATTCAAAGGCCATGAGGCAAGAGAGAGCATGGCTCATCACAAAAATTAAATGTAGTGTAGCATAGATAGAAGCAAGAGAAAGAGAGCAGGGATTGGGCAGAGATTGTTACTGGCAAACCCACATAGATCTGCAGCAACCTCAATTCTTGCCTACTCAGAAGAAAGAATTTGAGGGGCAGAAGGCAGATGGAGGGGCTGTGGCAAGTTTTAGACAGAGGTGAAAGTTTATTGAAAAGTTTTAGAGCAGGAATGAAAGGAAGTAAAGAACACTTGGAAGAGGGCCCACCAGGCAACTTGAGAGATTCAAGTGCGTGGTTTGACTTTTAACTTGGGGTTTTATATGTTGGCATACTTCCAGGGTCTTGCATCCCTTCTCCCTGATTCTTCCCTTGAGGTGGGCTGTCTGCATGCTCAGTGGTCTGCTAGTGCTTGGGAAGGGCCACATGCACAGTGTGTTTACTGGAGTTGTACACACGTTCACTTGAGGTGTTTATCCCTCACCAGTTGAATGTTCCTAGAAGGTCATATACCAGTTAAACTCTGCCATTTTGCCTCTCAGTGCACATGCTTGAGCACACTTGCCAAACTCCTGAGTTCTTATTTGGAAGCGGCTGATCACCAGTTTCAGATGTTTCTATTTATTGGAAGATTGCCTTTCCCTGGCACTGGCTGTGACCAATTATTGTTAATATTTTAGACAGTTAACAACTACCTGAACATCACCTGATTGTCATCTGACATTCCTGGTGTGTGTGTTGGGTAGGTGGGGACCCTCTCCTGCCCTGCTCACATCCGACTACCTACCTACTGTAAGAGGATGAGTCCAAATGCAAAGTCAAGTCTGGATCTTACGAAAAGTTTATTTTATGGCATTTTAGAAATTTAGACTTTACCATGAGGGCAACAAAGAGACACCAGAGAGTTTTAAACACCAGAGCAATATAAGTGACAACCTTCAAAGAGCTGTCACAGTATTGGAGGAAAAACAGACATGCAAACAAGCAACACAGAATAACTAATGACACTCTAGACACATGTTGGTGGTACAGAAGTGGCATGCAAGAAGAGGTAATTATGCTCCCCTTGGGTGAAAGTGACCAAAGAAGGTATAAAATGTGATATACAAAATGGCATTGTCAGAGGCATTCAAACCAGAGTGACTTCATCCTGAAAAGGGTCTGGGTAAAATAAGGCTGAGACCTGCTGGGCTGCATTTCCAGGAGGTTAGGCATCCTTAGTCATAGGATAAGATATGAGATTGGCACAAGATACAGGTCACAAAGATCCTACTGATAAAATAAGATGTGGTAAAGAAGCCAACTGAAACCCACCAGAACCAATATGGTGACAAAAATTACCTCTGTTCATTCTCATTGCTCATTATACACTAATTAGAATGCATTAGCATGCTAAAAGACACTCCCACCAGCACCATGACAGTTTACAAATTCCATGGCAATATCCAGAAGTTACCTTATATTATCCAAAAGGGGGACTAACCCTCACTTCTGGGAATTGCCCATCCCTTTCCTGGAAGATTCATGAATAATCCGCCCCTTGTTTAGCATATGATCAAGCAATAAACATAAAAATAGCCAATCAGGAGTCCTTGGGGCTGCTCTGCCTATGGAGTAGCCATTCTTTTGTTTCTTTACATCTGTAATAAACTTGCTTTCACTTTACTTGGTGAGTCAAGACCCCATTCCTGTGGCAGCCTCGCTATGGCTCAGAGCTCTAACATGGAGTTGGCAAGCCTTTCTAAGGACTACCTGCACAACCTGCAACCTTGCAAAACAGGAACTTGCCTTGAACCTTTTAACTGGGCCAAATCACCATGACCACAACATCTTGAAAAACAGCTACATTTCATCAGCACTACAACTTATGAACAATGACAACCAATGAACTATGGACTCGTGTACTAAGCCAGCTACCTCCATTAATGATTATTCCTTCAAAATAACTTGTGTAATCGCCTTCAGCATGCTTTTAAAAATTCCTACCTTTCCTTTATTCAGAACACAATTTGGCTTTTCGCTGAGTCTCTGTCTCCTGAATTGCAATTCCTAAGACCCGAGTAAATGCCTTGTCTTACTGCTTTGCAGTCGCTCTTTGACTTTTCATTGACAAAGGTGAGCAACAGTGAATAAGGAGGGATAGTGAAAAAACCTCCCTGTAATGCTGATTAATCAAGTAAGTTTTAAAGCATCAAAAATAATTTTACCATGTAATATAGGAAGAATATAAGCAAAGGCAATGAGACATGCAATAAAATGAACTTTTTGACTGTTACCTATTGCTAAAGAGAAAAATATGAACAGGGTTGTGACAGAAACTAAGACTGGAAAGTAGACATAGGTTAAGCCATGGAAGGATTTGAATGCCAGGTTAAACTGTATTTTGTCCTGAAGGTACTCAGTAAAGGCTTCCAAAAATTTCAAAACCACCAAGAGATGCTCTATATGAATAAACATATCACTTATTTTTCTTTCTTATGTTTCTTTTTATTTTCCTATTCTATCACATCTGCTTAACACTGGCCTACTATGATTTTTTTTTTAAAAAGCTGGAAAAGTAAAATCAGAACACAATTTCAGTACAAGTGCCCACCTGCCAATTTTACCCACATATGCATTTTAAGGAGACATATGATCTCCCCTTAGATTGTCTTTGATTCCACATTGAAAAAGGTTGAATAGCATAGAGTTAATGGAATTGACTCATGGAATGTGAAATGAAATGAACATCTCAAAAGTATATTGTTACAACATCTCTTACTGAACTACTGAACTCATCTGCTTGATTCCACTCATCTCTATTCAATCTCCTCTTTCTACAACACAGTCTAATCTTTAAAACATAAATCAGATTATGTGACTTCCCTATTCAAAATCCTTCAAAAATGTTAATCAACCTTAAGCTAAAATGCAAACTCCTTACCATCACCTCCAAAGTCCTCCGTGAGCTAGCCTCAGTCTAGCTTTCCAGCTTCCCACCCCTGTCCTCTTCATTTCATGTTAGCCTTCTTCCTATTTCTCAACAATCGTAATCTTGTTTTTACCTCAGGGTCTTTGCTTACTGTTCTTGCTGTTTTTGAAATATTCTGTCACCAGATCCCCCTTGGCTTGTTCCTCACTTTATTCAGGTCTCTACTCAAATGTCACCACCTCACAGAGGCCTTCTCTACCCATCATATCTTTGAAATGGCATGCAGTAACACTGATCCCTTGTATTTTTCTGGCTATTCTTTTTCCAGTTTTTTCAGTGTTGTTGTTCATCATCACCTGGTATTAGATTATAGATTGATTTGTTTTCTTAGGTATTTTATCTATCCTCTATCCGCTACTAAGCTCAATGATAGGAAATTTACTCACCAATGGTAGGCACACAATAAATGTTTGGTTGAATAAATAAATGGGTGACTACATTAGAGCAATGTAGAGAAACATTTTACTAAACCTTCCTAAAATCATACAGGATTCTTGAGGCAGAAACTGCTTTTCCATAAGGGATTTTTAGGATTAGCCTTAATGAAGAACTTTGTAATTTCAAAATTTATTCCCACTGTAGAATCCTTTGTTATCAGTATAAGTTAGTGAAAAATAAAATTTCTGTGTCAGGTGAAAAAAAAAATTGACTAAGTAAATTAGTAGAACAAAGAAAATTTCTAAAGGGAGATATTGTGAAAGATATCATTTTGAAGGAATGATTTGCATTTACATATATATGAGGATACCTGACATGTTAGATACAAATCATTTTTTTGTTAAGGTATGACCTCTAGATATATCTGACATATACTTTGTGAGCCTAGTTTTGTTATTGCATTTATTAGAAAATAATAAAGTTTTATTTCCTTTGATATTCTATTAGTCTATTTAGTTGTACAAAGCAGCCATTATCCAGATAGACCCAACTTCTCCCACTTAGTTTCACTGAGCGATTATTACATGATTTATTATCCTCTTTAAATATTGGGGTTAAATATACCCAAGTTTTTAGCCCTGGTTCTAACAATTAGTAGAATAACAGTTACAAGAGCATAGGAAATTGTGTATGTGTGTGTTTACTTAAGGCTAAAATTTGAATTTTATCAGTCCCTAAATAACTAAATGATAACACTCTCAAGAGGTGACATATGCTTCCACTAAACAGTGAAGATATCCATACGGTCAGCCACTAGAACCAAGCAGTACGTCACTAGAACAGTAATTCACATGCCTCTGTGCTCCTTTCTATTCCTATTGCTACCACTTCTAGTTCATCAGCTGATTTTTCTCAATGGACTATTTTTTAAAGTCTTATATATTATATCCCCTCCTTCAGAATTTTCCACTCCAAGATATCACACACGTAGTTGCTAGATTAATCTTCTATCCATTCAAATTACTGCTCTACTTAAATCCTTCAATAACTTGTTTTTCTTTCCAAAACTCTTCAGCTTCTCAGTCAAGGCTTTCCACGAACTCCACTACTTGCAAGTGAATCTTCCACTACTTACACACTCAAAACCCAAATTTCAGCTGCAGTCCAAACTCTATGTTTTAACACCTTGGTATATTTACTCCCAATCTCTGCTTATCACATCCCTATCCATTTCTTTAAGAAACATTTCAAATGTCACATTTATTTATTTATTTATTTAAGACAGGTTGTTGCTCTGTTGGTCAGGCTGGTGGGCAGTGGCGCTATCTCAGTTCACTGCAACCTCTGACTCCTGGGTTCAAGTGATTTGTCCACCTCAGCCTCCTGAGTAGCTGGGACCACAGGCACACACTACCATGCCCAGCTAATTTTTGTAGAGATGGGATTTCCACACATTGCCCAGGCTGGTCTCGAACTCCTGGGCTCAAGTGATCCACCCACCTCAGCCTCCCAAAGTGCTAGGACTACAGGTATGAGCCACTGTGCCCTGCCTAAATGTCACTTTCTTTATTTCATCTGGTCCTCAACAGTTCTCTCAACCAGAGGAGATCTATTCTACTTTGAATTCCATCACACCTTTGACCTTTGTTCTAATAAAGTCATTTCTGACCATCTTTATCCCAGTATTCTAACTACCAACATAAAGAACGTGGATTTCAGGAATTATAGAAACAATGTTTGAAACAATATCTTCACAACATTTTCTTTATGTTAGATTGAGGTAATAGCATCAGTGGGCAAATACCTTAACTTTGATATCTTCCTCTGCAACATAAAGAAAATACCTACTTTAAGATCTTTAGAAAGATTTAACTAAAATTATATCTAGTATGAAAATTATCTGGCTGCTTATAATCCTTTTTATTACCTTTCATTTCTTTTAGATTTTAATAAACTTCACAAGGAATAAATTCACAAATTTAATAAATTAGCTACTGACTGGCCAAAGAAATAGGGCCACAGACGTTATCATTAAATTTCATCAAGGTACAGGCACATTGGAGGAGCCTGCTAGTTGACCCTGTCCCTTAGTAACTCATTCATAAATCCTATGTCAGTACCTACAACTAGACGATTATCTTTACTACTTGTGGCCAATGCAGTAAACATGCTACAAAATGCTACCACTGCTTAGGGAATACTTCTATATAAGAAAGAGCAGAACTAGTGTTAAAAATGTACTTTGTAAACCTTACTAAAGAGCATGTAATATATATTCTAGAAAAATTATCTGTAGTTTTTTAATGTTAATAATCATTTCTGTCACCAGCCATATTTAAAACCATCTTATCATTGACCACAGTACTTTATAGCACTGCACTCCACACACTTCTATAGCTTCTGATACGGTTACTGGTGATTCAGTTCCCATCTTTAGATTCTCATGTGGATAAAACAAATTCCAAGGGAACACACTTATCTGCCTACCAGTAGCTGTACTCCTGTCGATACACAGAGAATATGTGAAAATATCTATCTCAATTTCTACCAGAAGAAATTAAAACCGTCAATAAATTTCCCCTGGTAATCAATGCAGAGGCGGATACCAAAGGAATTAAAAACAGGTGTTCAAATGAAAACTTGTAAACAAATATTCACAGCAGCCCTATTCACAATACCCAAAAGGTGAAAACAACCCAAATATCCATTGACGAATGGACAAACAAAATGTAAAATATCTATAAAATGCAATATTATTCAGCTATAAAAATAATGATAGCTGTGTTCAGTGGCTCACGCCTGTAATTCCAACATTTTGGGAGGCCAAAGCAGGCCAAAACATTTGGGAGGTCTTGAGCTCTTGAGTTCAAGACCAGCATGGGCAACATGGTGAAGTCCCGTCTCTACCAAAAATTAGCCAGGTATGGTGGCACGTGCCTGTAGTCTCGGCTACTCAGGAGGCTGAGGTAAGAGGATTGCTTGAGCCTGGGAGGTGGAGGTTGCAGTGATTACATCACTGCACTCCAGACAATGTGACAGAGAAAGTTCCTGTCACAAAACAAACAAAGTAATGAGGTGCTAATACATACTACAAAATGGCATATCTATATAATGACGGAATATTATTCTTAATCTAGATTAGTGGATTGTTGCACAACATGGTGAATGTACTAGATATCATTGATTTGTATGCTTTAAAATGGTTATGATGGTAAATTCCATGTTATGTGTATTTTACCACAATAAAAAAGTTCTCATTGACACACACAAAAGATAAATACCAACTGTATTAACATTTGATGTATTCAGTACAGTTTCTTAAAGAAGCTATTTGTTGACCAAAAAGGATGCAAAGGGGAAATGTACTTTTGTTGAAAAGAATGACATTACTTTCTAATAACTACTAAGTTTGGAGAGCGAAGATACCACCACAATATAGCCAGTTGCAGTTATTTAAGAAAAGATTGATGAGGAAATAGTGTAGCCTTAGGAAGAAGCATTTATGTTTTTCAAAATAAATTGAACTATTTGTTGATGATAAAAGGGTACAAAGCTGCAATTATAAGAGGAATAAGTTCTGGAGATCTATTGTACAGCATGGTGACTATAGTTAACAATAATGTATTGTATATTTGAAATTTGCTAGAAGAGTAGATCTTAAACATTCTTACCATAAAAGAAAAAGAAAAGGTAACTATGTGAGGTAACAGGTATGTTAATTAGTTTTATTGTGCTAATCATTTCATAATGCATGAATATATCATCACATTATATACCTTAAATATATACAATTTTATACATAAATTATACCTCAAAAATAAGTAAATAAATAGAACCAGATAATATGCTTCAGATATGTTTAAAATGAATACTTTACATTGCTTCCTTTGCAAAATAAATTATAAACCACATAAGTATCTCCCACTGAGAGAATTCTAGTGACCTTATAGTCAGCACAGATCTTCAAATTGTCAGCAGACTTTCAGATCCTGAAGATCTGTAGAAAGGGAGATTGTATATTTGCATATCATCTTGCAATTGTCTGAATTGAATAGGATCATTTTAGAATTAAAAATTAGGACTAATGCCATCTGCAGAGCAAAGTTCAAATATAACCAATTACTGAGACTTAAGCTAATACAAAGACACTTTGGGACTAGCCACATATGTTAGGGAACATATGTCTGGTTCTACTAAACCAAAAATTGAAGAAGTATTATCAGTGAAGAAAGCAAACGAAGGGAACAAGAAAAGCACATAACAGAGAGATAGACTGGAAAATAGAGTAGGCAACAGAGACAGGTTACAATAGTGAAAGCAATTTCGAGTTTGACATCTGTATTCTGTATTTTATGTTTCCTAGATTAAGACATGTGTCTTGAGATCCAATCAATTACAGCAGACCACCTGATTATAGACACAATAATGAATGGACATAGAAAAGCTACATTCCTAGATAGAAAATTCAAGAAGGAAAATGTCTTGGGAGGATGTATGTGTCGAGGAATTTATCTATTTCTTCTAGACTTTCTAGTTTATTTGCATAGAGGTGTTTATAGTATTCTCTGATGGTAGTTTGTATTTCTGTGGGATCAGTGGTCATATCCCCATTTATCATTTTGTATTGCGTCTATTTGATTCTTCTCTCTGTTTTTATTAGTCTTGCTAGCGGTCTATCAATTTTGTTGATCTTTTCAAAAAACCAGCTCCTGGATTCATTAATTTTTTGAAGGGTTTTTTCTGTCTCTACTTCCTTCAGTTCTGCTGATCTTAGTTATTTCTTGCCTTCTGCTAGCTTTTGAATGTGTTTCCTCTTGTTTTTCTAGTTCTTTTAATTGTGATGTTAGGGTGTCAATTTTAGATCTTTCCTGCTTTCTCTTGTGGACATTTAGTGCTATAAATTTCCCTCTACACACTGCTTTGAATGTGTCCCAGAGATTCTGGTATGTTGTGTCTTTGTTCTCGTTGGTTTCAAAGAACATCTTTATTTCTGCTTTCATTTCATTATTTACCCAGTAGTCATTCAGGAGCAGGTTGTTCAGTTTCCATGTAGTTGAGCAGTTTTGAGTGAGTTTCTTAATCCTGAGTTCTAGTTTGATTGCACTGTGGTCTGAGAGAGAATTTGTTATAATTTCTGTTCTTTTACATTTGCTGAGGAGTGCTTTACTTCCAACTATGTGGTCAACTTTGGAGTAGGTGTGGTGTGGTGCTGAAAAGAATGTATATTCTGTTGATTTGGGGTGGAGAGTTCTGTAGATGCGTATTAGGTCCGCTTGGTCCAACAACGATAGACTGGATTAAGAAAATGTGGCACATATACACCATGGAATACTATGCAGCCATAAAAAATGATGAGGTCATGTCCTTTGTAGGGACATGGATGAAACTGAAAACCATCATTCTCAGCAAACTATCGCAAGGACAAAAAAACAAACACCGCTGTTCTCGCTCATAGGTGGGAATTGAACAATGAGAACACTTGGACACAGGAAGGGAATATCACACACCAGGGACTGTTGTGGGGTGGGGGGAGGGATAGCATTAGGAGATATACCTAATGCTAAATGATGAGTTAATGGGTGCAGCACACCAACATGGCACATGTATATATATGTAACAAACCTGCACGTTGTGCACATGTACCCTAAAACTTAAAGTATAATAATAATAAAATAAAATAAAAATAAGGAAAATGTGTTACCTTACAGCCTGTTAGTGCCAACTTCAGATAATTATTACATTGAGTTGCTTAAATTTCCACTCATTATTTCTCTTGTCTAATGCTGCTAGTGAAAAATAAAGTCTGTCTTGTCCATTTACACAAATTTCCTTGTTAGTTTAATGAAGAAATATGCAGATGATATCTCATTTCTTAGTCTGTAAATGTACGTAGAAAATCGTAAGGAAAGGTCTAAGGAGCATGAAAGGAGGTTAATTAAAATTGATGATTTCAAAAATCAATAAAGAAAACTCAAGGAGTAATGTGTTGCTTTTAGTGTTTAACGGTCCATATGGTTGCTTTTTCTTAAGAATTCTAAACATACCTGAGAAGATTAAAAATCATTTAGGTTTTTCTGTATAATTTTCCACTGAGGCCACATTTTCAGACATTCGCCTCTCTGGCCCTTGCCATCTCCTGACTCTCCTAACTGTAGGGATATATCTACATCTTTCAAACTCTGCTTTACCCATTTATTGAACAAACTCTACAAACTTGGGGTCCAGAATTGGTCTCTTGGCTTGTGATTCCACTATCTTGTAAGTCCACACTGAGCCATATGTACCTATGTGTTCTTTGGGTTGCATGCTTTCCCTGTCTCCTGCTGGGTTGGACCAATCCATTCAACTGGACCTCTCCCTAGCATTTTAATGCTATACTGGAGCTACAACTATGCTGAATTCCCCGTGTGCTTGATAAGAGGCAAAATCACGCAATCTCCCTAATGCCCTCATCTTAGGGGCTGTATTTTGCTGTTGGGGGTCATTCTATAAACAGGCTGATTATCTAGTTACATTATTAGAAATGGTCACTGAGAAAATACATTGGATGTCTCCTCAATTTTATGTAGCAGAAAAACAAATCAAAGTAAATATTTTAAGAATTATCTGGTAGGCTAGAAATATATACTAGCTTCATTGTCCATAGCAGGATTTAATAACTGGTTCCAAATGCAGAGAAATCTTCAGCTGTCCATGATTTTCTTAGGTTCATCTGAAAATCAAACTGCTTAAAGCTCTTGATTTATTTTTATAGCACTTTTTATTGACTTTTATATGGATAAAGTAAGATAAAATTTCTTATTCTATATTGAATGGAATTTACCCATGAACAACATAATATATTGGATAAGAATTTTTATCATCTGTATGATTAGTATAGAAATGAATGATTTGAGATTAACAACATCTTGATGTAAACAACATAAAGTGAAATGGCTATATTCCCAAAACAGATAAATTTTACTTTATATAAACTATCTTGGTGCTTTGAATGATGGATCACTCAACCAAGATCCAAAATATCTTTTCATATCTATAGGCTGTATCTAAAAGTACCATAGCAGGGTAGAATATAATGATTCTTTTCTCTACTAGAGTTGCAAAAATGAATCATAACTCTCCGTGCTTGCTACATATATGAATCCTTGCTTCCTCTCCTAAAAATGAGGTATTTCTTTACATTTTAGATTTGAGTTAAATTTGTTTTGTATATTATCTAAATTATGTAACACCTTCTGTGATCATCTGAAATACCAAATGAGGATTGAGACACTATATGTAGGATCTCAATACACTGGCTATAAACAAGAAAGAGTAAAATAATTTTAAGATAGATTAATTACATCCCAGACTTGAGTGTATAAACAGAACTGCCTTTCTTGTCACTTCGCGGAATTCTTTCATTCATCCATTTATTTATTTATTTACTTAAGAACATTATTGAATATGTACTATGGTCCAGATACTGGGAATCTGCATATATGATAGTCTTAAAAGTGGATGATAGTGGGGGAAAAAGTGTGGAGACTGTAGAAGATGTAGGGCATGGTATATTTAGAGGGCCAAAAGCAAAAAAAAGTAAGGCATGTTCAGGAGCAAGAACCTCAGTAAGATTAGAACATGGGAGGAGAAGGGTAATTGAAGAACAGTGAAATATAAGGCTGGAGAATTAAGCCTCATATAGTAAAGGTACAAAGTGTGGCACATGTATACCATGTTGCAAATAGTTCTTACAAACTATAATTCATGAAATTTAAACTTCTCTTCAAGGGTCCATAATTTTAACTCACTTGTAAAGGTGTATTTTTAAATAATAAAACTATCATAATTGAAAAGCAGTATTTGACTGAACTATATAAAATGTTCAAATAAACCATAGTTATTTATAAAGGGGGTGAAAATGTATGAGTTATGTGTTTGTATACTGGACACCAAATAATTGAGTTTATCCTACAAACTTGTAATAGACTAAGTGCTATGAGAACCCCATATTTTCTTCAAATATTCATCACAGTGTCTAATTTTCTAGTTTATATGTTTACTAGCTGTTTTCTTTTTCTATTTCCACAACCAGACTGTGAACTCTGAGGACAGAGACGTCAGTCATATCTTGTTTACTAGTGACACTTTCAGGATATAGCTCAATACTGCCATATTGCAAGGGTTTAGCAAAATTGTTCAGTGAAATGTGAATTGTGAGTAAAATATGTCACAAAGTTGACAAAAACTGGGAAAATATTCTCAGATAATGTGATCTAGCATATTAGAAAATTTATAAAAGTATTTTGTGCTAAGTAAATAGTTAATGTAGCTCAAATATAAAATAAATAGGAGCCATGAATAAGAGAGAACTTTGACTCAAAAACGTAGCTCTGTAATTTTTTTTTAGAAAAGAAAGTCTGATTATGAGGCAGCTAATTCACATTTGTATTTTTTTCAATAATATAATTTATAACTGATTTTATGAGCATTTATTGTATGTCCTCAAAAGAATCAGAAAGTATACAAAGGACAAAGAAAAGAAGATCAATTTAATATATGAAGAAGCAAAATAAACAGCTTAATGAAATATAAACATTATTTTAACAATCAATCACTAATATTACATCAGCAAGCATGAGGTCATCTTCAACTGGCAGCTGAAGGGAAATAGATAATTTAAGTAAGGAAAGTAGTGTTACTAAATTCAACACACCTATCAATATTTGCTTGACTGTTTCAGGAAACTGAAAGATAGCTACATAAAATAAATATGTAAGAAAAACCTACAGCAGGCAAATTAAAATACTAGTCTTTCAAAATGGCTTTGGTCTGAATCTTCAATAAGATTTTACAAACTGAATTTTTCATAAGCTACCATATTTTACTTTTCAAAGTAAAAATTTGTCTTCAAATGGAAGAAACATTCTTAGCTTAGTCTCCTTAGAAGTGGGCTCTTTTTAAAGGGAGAGGAGTTATTTTCATTCTGCACACTATAAAAGGCATATGAAGAGAAATTGTTTCAGGCACGAATTATATATAAATGTAATCTCTTTTTGCCTCAGATGTGCATATACTCACTTTGCCCCTACATGTCTATGAGAAAAAGAGATGTACTATAATTTTCCAACCATTTAAATACTAGCTGTAATATTTGCAGTAACAGAGTTTGCTCTTTGACCATAATGTAATCATAGGTTTCTAAGAATAGAGAATTTTAGAAAAACTATGTAAATAACTAATTAATTATATTAAGAATCTGATAAAGAAGGATTTGGATTTTAACCTACAGATGAGACTAGCAAGTTTCAACAGAAATCATGGAGTACAGATGATTCGAAAATCTTAAATATTTTATTGAAGAACAGTGCCTTCCTTCAAATGATTTATCATATCTGAAAATGTGGGAAGGGTGGATAAAAAAATGCATTGGAATAAAAAGTGCCCCTGCAAATCTCCAGCTCAATATATATGTAATTAATTGTGAATTTAACTTTTCCTGACGCTTTAGATTTGCATCCAAGTATCACCACGGGCATTCTAAAGAGAGCATTCAGGAAGGTTTTTTAGTTTGTTTGTTTATTTAGCTAGTTTTTTTAACTTTTTTTCTTTTTTATGTATACTTTTTTCATTATATTTTAAGTTGTAGGGTACATGTGTACAACGTGCAGGTTTGTTACTTATGAATACATGTGCCGTGTTGGTGTGCTCCACCCATTAACTCGTCACTTACATTAGGTATATCTCCTAATGCTATCCCTCCCCCTCCCCCACCCCACAACAGGCCCTGTTGTGTGATGTTCCTCTTCCTGTGTCCAAGTGTTCTCATTGTTCAATTCCCACCTATGAGTGAGAACATGCAGTGTTTGGTTTTTTGCCCTTGCGATAGTTTGCTGAGAATGATGGTTTCCAGCTTCATCCATTTCCCTACAAAGGACATGACCTCATCATTTTTTATGGCTGCATAGTATTCCATGGTGTATATGTGCCACATTTTCTTAATCCAGTCTATCATTGTTGGACATTTGGGTTGGTTCCAAGTCTGCTATTGTGAGTAGTGCCACAATAAACACATGTGTACATGTGTCTTTATAGCAGCATGATTTATATTCCTTTGGGTATATACCCAGTAATGGGATGGCTGGGTCAAATGGTATTTCTAGTTCTAGATCCCTGAGGAATAGCCACACTGACTTCCACAATGATTGAACTAGTTTACAGTCCCACCAACAGTGTAAAAGTGTTCCTATTTCTCCACATCCTCTCCAGCACCTGTTGTTTCCTGACTTTTTAATGATCATCATTCTAACTGGTGTGAGATGATATCTCACTGTGGTTTTGATTTGCTTTTCTCTGATGGCCAATGATGATGAGTATTTTTTCATGTGTCTGTTGTTTGCATAAATGTCTTCTTTTGAGAAGTGTCTGTTCATATCATTTGCCCACTTTTTGATGGGGCTGTTTTTTTCTTGTAAATTTGTTTGAGTTCTTAAAAAAGTCCAGGACCAGATGGATTCACAGCCGAATACTACCAGAGGTACAAGGAGGAGCTGGCACCGTTTCTTCTGAAACTATTGCAATCAACAGAAAAAGAGGGAATCCTCCCTAACCCATTTTATGAGGCCAGCATCATCCTGATACCAAAGCCTGGCAGAAACACAACAAAAAAAGAGAATTTTAGACCAATATCCCTGACGAACATCAATGCAAACATCCTCAATAAAATACTGGCAAACCAAATCCAACAACACATCAAAAAGCTTATCCAACATGATCAAGTGGGCTTCATCCCTGGGATGCCAGCCTGGTTCAACATATGCAAATCAATAAACTCATCCAACATATAAACAGAACCAAAGACAAAAACCATATGATTATCTCAATAGATGGAGAAAAGGCCTTCGACAAAATTCAGCAACCTTCATGCTAAAAACTCTCAGTAAATTAGGTATTGATGGGACGTATCTAAAAATACTAAGTATTTATGACAAACCCACAGCCAATATCATACTGAAAGGGCAAAAACTGGAAGCATTCCCTTTGAAAACTGGCACAAGACAGGGATGCCCTCTCTCACCACTCCTATTCAACATAGTGCTGGAAGTTCTGACCAGGGCAATCAGGCAGGAGAAAGAAATAAAGGGTATTCGATTAGGAAAAGAGGAAGTCAAATTGTCCCTGTTTGCAGATGACATGATTGTATATCTAGAAAACCCCATCGTCTCAGCCCAAAATCTCCTTGAGCTGATAAGCAACTTCAGCAAAGTCTCACGATACAAAATCAATGTGCAAAAATCACAAGCATTCTTATACACCAATAATAGACAAACAGAGAGCCAAATCATGAATGAACTCCCATTCACAACTGCTTCAAAGAGAATAAAATACCTAGGAATCCAACTTACAAGGCATGTGAAGGACCTCTTCAAGGAGAACTACAAACCACTGCTCAATGAAATAAAAGAGGATACAGACAAATGGAAGAACATTCCATGCTCACGGATAGGAAGAATCGATATCATGACAATGGCCATACTGCCCAAGGTAATTTATAGATTCAATGACATCCCCATCAAGCTACCAATGACTTTCTTCACAGAATTGGAAAAAACTACCTTAAAGTTCATGTGGAACCAAAAAAGAGCCCGCATTGCCAAGTCAATTCTAAGCCAAAAGAACAAAGCTGGAGGCATCACGCTACCTGACTTCAAACTATACTACAAGGCTACACTAACCAAAACAGCATGGTACTGGTACCAAAACAGAGATATGGACCAATGGAACAGAACAGAGCCCTCAAAAAAATACCACACATCTACAACCATCTGATCTTTGACAAACCTGACAAAAACAAGAAATGGGGAAAGGATTCCCTATTTAATAAGTGGTGTTGGGAAAACTGGCTAGCCATATGGAGAAAGCTGAAACTGGATCCTTTCCTTACACCTTATACAAAAATTAATTCAAGATGGATTAAAGACTTAAATGTTGGACCTAAAACCTTAAAAACCCTAGAAGAAAACCTAGGCAATACCATTCAGGACATAGGCATGGGTAAGGATTTCATGGTTAAAACACCAAAAGCAATGGCAACAAAAGCCAAAATTGACAAATGGGATCTAATTAAACTAAAGAGCTTCTGCAGAGCAAAAGAAACTACCATCAGAGTGAACAAGCAACCTACAGAATGGGAGAAAATTTTTCCAATCTACTCATCTGACAAAAAGTTAGTTCTTTTGAGACAGAGTCTTGCACTGTCAGGGCTGGAGTGCAGTGGCCTGATCTCGGCTCACCGCAACCTCTGCCTCCCAGGTTCAAGCAATTCTCCTGCCTCAGCCTCCCAAGTAGCTGGGATTACAGGTACCTGCTACCATGCCCAGCTATTTTTTTATATTTTTAATAGAGATGGGGTTTCACTATGTTGGTCAGGCTGGTCTCAATCTCCTGACCTCATGATCCACCCACCTCACCTCCCAAAGTGCTGGGATTACAAGTGTGGGCCACTGAGCTCGGCCTCAGTAGGGTTTTTTAAAAGAAGTAAACACCATTAGTCTCACCAGCACCCCTCGAGACCGCATGAAAGAAGAAAGGAAATACAGGGGTCCATGAAAAGAGTTGTAGAAAATTCAGACGTTCTGGTAAAACGTTACACATTACCTTTTCAAAGGGAGAATAAGAGTTGCTCCTCCCATACAAATAATGAGGCTCCAAGAAAACTACTTATAAAAATGGAGGCTGAAAGAAGATGAGATAGCACCACATTGTCTAGGTGGACATTTACTTGTGGCCCCCATGAACATTTGTGCAAGAGGAAAAGAGAAGTGGAGAGGCAATGCAAAGTGAAAAGACAATGTAGGACACAGAACATTCAAACTGCTTGGAATTATAAGGATGTAAAAGTGTCATATGAGCCAGATAAGCCCAGATAAGAAGGTAACTGGCTTGAGCTGCCACTTCAGAAGCAGATTCTAGCAGAAGGGAAATGATTGATGCACTGCTTGGGGAGAAAGCTGAAGGAAGGTGTGAAGAGAATGGCTTCCACAGTATAAAACCATTTAGTCGGAGAACCTCTCAAAATTCCCAACGGCTTCACACGTTTGACATGAGAGAGTTGCCATTCAGATGCCTTTCTTGCCCATGTCATTGACAGCCAGGAGGATTACAATTAAATGAAAAGATTTCTGGCCCTTGTCCCCATGTCTGATCCTAGATCCAATTCACTAAAGGAGAAAGAAGAAGCAGAAAAGGAAAAAGGAAGAAGAAGAGTAAAAGATTTGATTATGCCTTTTTCACACTAAGACCCTCAGGCTGAGTTTAAACGATCATTATGCAGAGAGAAAGATCTGAACTTAAAATGTTCAACTTATTTAAATTGTAATGGACTGAACTCTGGACTTTTTTATACTCAAAAGTGGCCAGAAAGTTAGGGGATGCCTGAGATGTAATTAAAACAGGAAAAGAGTTTCTGCAGAGCATGTTTGAGCATAAATGTATTTTTATCTAAATTAGAAGTTAGATTTTTTTAAACTGATGTTAATATCATTTGAGAATATTTAATAAATTACTTACATATCCAAATTTCCAGTATTAGCCATAATAATTTAACGCAATTAACACTTCTTTGATGGTAGCATCTAAATATGTTTTGGTAAAGAAGGAGAGGAATTTACACTATTAAAATCTCAAAAAGTTAGTGATATTCCCTTACATTCATCTTGGCTTCATCCTTCATTAATTTGACTAAAATCTTCTTGAATTAATTCATGTTTAAGCCTTTATCTTCTCTTAGTATTTATGTAATACTCTCATTGTCTCATGTTTATTCCTTCAAATTTGAAAGAGTTATTCCAGACAAACAAGTCAATGTTGGCCAGGCATGGGGGCTCACGTTTGTAATCCCAGCACCTTGGGAGGCTGAGGCAGGTGGATGAGGCCAGGAGTTCAAGACCAGCATGGCCAAAATACAGAAACCCTATCTCTACTGGAAATACAAAAAATTAGCCGCATGTGGTAGTAGATGCCTGTAATCCCAGGTATTTGGGAGGCTGAGGCAGGAAAATCACTTGACCCGGGAGGCAGAGGCTGCAGTGAGTCAAGATCACACCACTGCATTCCAGCCTGAACAACAGAGCAAGACCATGTCTCAAAAAATAATAAAGTCAATGCTAACGTTATCCATAGTCTTCGTAATTTCTTACTTCTAGGTGATTAAAATTCCCAGATTTGATCTTTTGTAACTGAAAATCCTGTATTTTAAGCTGTTGTCACACATGTAAAAGATACCAGATTTCATATTGTATTTGAATTAAATCTGTAAAAGGAAACACAGAGTTAGTTAAATTTTTCTAATCTGAGAATCCACACATGGTGTTAAATTGATTACATGATGGTAGAAACCATTTATAGAGCAGTCGGTTAGTTTTCCCAAGGCTGTTTATCTACAGATTAAGTAGCTAAATTCAATTTTCTACAAAAAAAAAGCATTTTATAGGCTAAGTGAACGAATACAATATCCTATAACAAACTTTTTTATTATTATTATTATTATACTTTAAGTTTTAGGGTACACATGCACAATGTGCAGGTTTGTTACATATGTATCCATGTGCTATGTTGTTGTGCTGCACCCATTAACTCGTCATTTAACATTAGGTATATCTCCTAATACTATCCGTCCCCCCTCCCCCCACCCCACAACAGTCCCCAGAGTGTGATGTTCCCCTTCCTGTGTCCATGTGTTCTCACTGTTCAATTCCCACCTATGAGTGAGAACATGCGGGGTTTGGTTTTTTGTCCTTGCAATAGTTTACTGAGAATGATGGTTTCCAGCTTCATCCATGTCCCTACAAAGGACATGAACTCATCATTTTTTATGGCTGCATAGTATTCCATGTTGTATATGTGCCACATTTTCTTAATCCAGTCTATCATTGTTGGACATTTGGGTTGGTTCCAAGTCTTTGCTATTGTGAATAGTGCCGCAATAAACATACGTGTGCATGTGTCTTTATAGCAGCATGATTTATAGCCCACATTGCCAAGTCAATCCTAAGCCAAAAGAACAAAGCTGGAGGCATCACGCTACCTGACTTCAAACTATACTACAAGGCTACAGTAACCAAAACAGCATGGTACTGGTACCAAAACAGAGACACAGATCAATGGAACAGAACAGAGCCCTCAGAAATAATGCCACATATCTACAACTATCTTATCTTTGACAAACCTGACAAAAACAAGAAATGGGGAAAGGATTTCCTATTTAATAAATGGTGCTGGGAAAACTGGCTAGCCATATGGAGAAAGCTGAAACTGGATCCCTTCCTTACACCTTATACAAAAATTAATTCAAGATGGATTAAAGACTTACATGTTAGACCTAAAACCGTAAAAACCCTAGAAGAAAACCTAGGCAATACCATTCAGGACATAGGCATGGGCAAGAACTTCATGTCTAAAACATCAAAAGCAATGGCAACAAAAGCCAAAATTGACAAATGGGATCTAATAAAACTAAAGAGCTTCTGCACAGCAAAAGAAACTACCATCAGAGTGAACAGGCAACCTACAGAATGGGAGAAAATTTTTGCAACCTACTCATCTGACAAAGGGCTAATATCCAGAATCTACCGTGAACTCAAACAAATTTACAAGAAAAAAACAAACAACCGCATCAAAAAGTGGGCGAAGGACATGAACGGACACTTCTCAAAAGAAGAAATTTATGCAGCCAAAAAACACATGAAAAAATGCTCATCATCACTGGCCATCAGAGAAATGCAAATCAAAACCACAATGAAATACCATCTCACACCAGTTAGAAAGGCGATCATTAAAAAGTCAGGAAAAAACAGGTGCTGGAGAGGATGTGGAGAAATAGGAACACTTTTTTTACACTGTTGGTGGGACTGTAAACTAGTTCAACCATTGTGGAAGTCAGTGTGGTGATTCCTCAGGAATCTAGAACTAGAAATACCATTTGACCCAGCCATCCCATTACTGGGTGTATACCCAAAGGACTGTAACAAACATTTTATAAGTTTTGTGGTCATCACAATCCTCATATGTAAATGTTGCATTCCTGGGAGATTAACCAAAAAATGTTTAGTGAAATAATTGAATATCTTGGGCTGACCTTTATGTTTTACTACAAACAAAGAGAGAAGCTCATGTGATTATAAAAAGAAATGGAGAAGTTTTAGATTTTTCATATGTAACCCCATTTCTATTTGGCTGTCTTTCCAACATGACTCTTAATTGTAAAACAATTATAATCACAGAAATGTAAATATTTTCTTATTGTCCTTCCTGTCTGTTGCTTCAAAAGGCAATTTCACATATCACTAAAGTATTTATGTCACGAGAAGAAAATAAGTCAAAATTGTTTTCTTCTCAAGCCCTCTTACCCAATTTTAATGTAACATTTTTATAACCAATGTCAATCAAATTAAAGCCTGCAGTTTCAGATGTCTACTAATTAAAGCTGTATGTGCTTTCTCTAAATTGTCTCCTGCCATGTTATGATAGTCTTGAGGTTGAGAACAAAAATTCCAAATGTAGCTATTGCAACAGTTGAAAGTAATGTAGCATAGAGCTTTTCTGTTTTGTTTCCAGTATCTTTCTTAGTGGGAGCAAATATTTTTTGATCCTAATGGGACATAGTGTCAATCTGACAATATATCATCAGTGGTTACATTTTTAGGATTTTAGATTATTTCCTGTGTTACAACTAAAGTCCCAGAGTGGCAAGTCCAATATTTTTACAAATATGTGCTCTTTATTATGTGCAAAGAAGAATGCTGGGAATTCAAAGATGAACAAACTAAGTCCTTGACATTGAGAAATTCAGAGCTGAATGTATACATAATGTTTTATTAGTGTTTTATAAATATTCTGGATAATTTATAAATAAAGTAGCCTTTAAACATACATTAACAGGAGGTGCTGGCAAGATGGCCGAATAGGAACAGCTCTGGTCTGCATCTCCCAGTGAGATCGATGCAGAAGACGGATAATTTCTGCATTTCCAGCTGAGGTACCCAGTTCATCGCATTGGGACTGGTTTAACAGTGGGACCTAAGGAGGGCAAGTCAAAGCAGGGTGGGGCTTCGCCTCACCTGGGAAGTGCAAGGGGTTGGAGAACTGCCTTGTCTAGCCAAGGGAAACCATTAGGGACCACACCATGGACTCCGGCCCAGATATGGCACTTTTCCCGTGGTCTTCACAACCCGCAGACTAGGAGATTCCCTCTGGTGCCTACACCACGAGGGCCCTGGGTTTCCAGCATAAAACTGGACAACTGTTTGGGCAGACAATGAGCTAGCCACAGAGTTTTTTTTTTCATACCGTAGTGGCACCTGTAATGCCACCGAGACAGAACCATTCACTTCCCTGGAAAGGGGGATGAAGCCTGGGAGTCAAGTGGTCAGGCTCGGCGGGTCCCACCCCCACAGAGACCAACAAGCTAAGATCCACTGGCTTGAAATTCTCACTGCCAGCACAGCAGTCTGAGCTCAACCTGGGCTGTTCCAGTTTGGTGGGGAGAGGGGCGTACACCATTGCTGAGGCTTGAGTAGGCTGTCCCCTCACAGTGTAAATAAAGCCACCAGGAAGTTCGAACTGGGCAGAGCCCATTTCAGCTCTGCAAGGCCTCTGCAGCCAGACTGCCCCTCCAGATTCCCTCCTATGTGGGCACGGCACCTCTGGAAAAAAAAGGCAGCAGTCCCAGTCAGGGACTTGTAGATAAAACCCCCACCTCCCTGGGACAGCGCACCTGGGGGAAGGGGCGGTTGTGGGCACAGCTTCAGCAGACTTAAACGTCCCTGCCTGACAACTCTGAAAAGAGCAGCCAATCTCCCAGTACAGTGTTCAAGCTCTAATAAAGGTCAGACTGCCTCCTCAAGTAGGTCCCTGACCTCCATGTATTCTGATTGAGAGACACCTCCCAGAAGGCACCAACGGAAACCTCATGCAGAAGAGCTCTGGCTGGCATCTGGTGGGTGCCCCACTGGAACAAAGCTTCCAGAGGAAGGAACAGGCAGCAATCTTTGCTGTTATGCAGGCTCTGCCAGTGATATCCAGGCAAACAGGGTTTGGAGTAGACCTGGAGCAAACTCCAGCTGACCTGCAGCAGAGGGTCCTGACTATTAGAAGAAAAACTAAAAAACAGGAAGGAACAGTATCAACATCAACAAAAAGGATGTCCACTCAGAGACCCCATTGGAATGTCACCAACTTCAAAGACCAAAGGTAGATAAATTCACGAAAATTGGGAGAAACCAGCGCAAAAAGCTGAAAATTCCAAAAACCAGAACACCTCTTCTCCTCCAAAGGATCACAAATCCTCGCCAGCAACAGAACAAAACTGGACAGAGAATGAGTTTGACAAGTTGACAGAAGTAGGCTTCAGAGGTGGGTAATAAACTCCTCAGAGCTAAGGAGCATGTTCTAACCCAATGCAAGGAAGCTAAGAACCTTGAAAAAAGGTTAGACGAATCGGTAACTACAATAACCAATTCAGAGAAGAACATAAATGACCTGATGGAGCTGAAATACACAGCATGGGAACTTCGTGAATCATACACAAGCATAGATAGCCGAATCAATCAAGTGGGAAAAAGGATATCAGAGATTGAAGATCAACTCAATGAAATAAAGAGAGAAGACAAGATTAGAGAAAAAAGAGTGAAAAGAATGAACAAAGCCTCCAAGAAATATAGGACTATGTGAAAAGACCAAATCTATGTTTGATTTGTTTGAAAGTGACAGGGAGAATGGAACCACATTGGAAAACATTCTTTAGGATATTATCCAGGAGAACTCCCTCAACCTAGCAAGACAGGCAAACATTCAAATTCAGGAAATACAGAGAACACCGCAAAGATACTCCTCGAGAAGAACATCCCCAAGACACATAATCATCAGATTCAACAAGGTTGAAATGAAGGAAAAAAATTTTAAGGGAAGCCAGAGAGAAAGGTCAGGTTACCCACAAAGGGAAGGCCATAAGACTAACAGTGGATCTCTCAGGAGAAACGCTACAAGCCAGAAGAGAGTGGGGTCCAATATTCAACATTCTTAAGAAAAGAATTTTCAACCCAGAATTTCACATCCAGCCAAACTGTGCTTCATAAGCAAAGGAGAAATAAAATCCTTTACAGACAAGAAAATGCTGAGAGATTTTGTTACCACCAGGCCTACCTTACAAGAGGTCCTGAAGGAAGCACTAAACATGGAAAGGAACAACCGGTACCAGCCACAGCAAAAATATACCAAATTGTAAAGACCATTGATGCCATGAGAGAAAGGCACCAACTAATGGGCAAAATAACCAGCTAGCATCATAATGGCAGGATCAAATTCACACATAACAATATTAACCTTAAATGTAAACGGGCTAAATGCCCCAATTAAAAGACACAGACTGGCAAATTGGATAAAGAGTCAAGACCCATTAGCGTGCTATAATCAGGAGACCCATCTCACATGCAAAGACACACATCGGCTCAAAATAAAGGGATGGAGAAATATTTACCAAGCAAATGGAAAGGAAAAAAAAAGGAGGGGTTGCAATCCTAGTCTATGATAAAACAGACTTTAAACCAACAAAGATCAAAAGAGACAAAGAAGGGCATTACATAATGGTAAAGGGATCAATGCAACAAGAAGAACTAACTATCCTAAATATATATGAACCCAACATAGGAGCACCCAGATTCATAAAGCAAGTTCTCAGAGACCTACAAAGAGACTTAGACTCCCAAACAATAATAGTGGGAGATTTTAACACCCCACTGTCAATATCAGATAGATCAATGAGACAAAAAATTACCAAGGATATCCGGCTCTGGACCAAGCAGACCTAACAGACATCTACAGAACTCTCCACCCGATATCAACAGAATATACATTCTTCTCAGCACCACATCGCACTTATTCTAAAATTGACCACATATATGGAAGTAAAACAGTCCTTAGCAAATGCTAAACAACAGAAATCATAACAAACAGTCTCTCAGACCACAGTGCAATCAAACTAGAGCTCAGGATTAACAAACTCACTCAAAACAACACAACTACATGGGAACTGAACAACTTACTCCTGAATGACCACTGAGTAAATAACAAAGTGAAGGCGGACATAAAGATGTTCTTTGAAACCAATAGGAACAAAGATACAACATACCAGAATCTCTGGGACACATTTAAAGCAGTGTGTAGAGGGAAATTTATAGCACTAAATGCCCACAAGAGAAAGCAGGAAAAATCTAAAATTGACACCCTAACATCACAATTAAAAAACTAGAGAAGCAAGAGCAAACAAATTCAAAAGCTAGCGGAAGACAAGAAATAACTAATTTCAGAGCAGAACTAAAGGAGATGGAGAAATGAAAACCCCTTCATAAAATTAATGAATCCAGGAGCTGGTTTTTTGAAAAAATCAACAAAATAGATAGACCGCTAGCCAGACTAATAAAGAAGAAAACAGAGAAGAATTAAATAGATGCAATAAAAAATGATAAAAAGGATATCACCATGGATACTACAGAAATACAAACTACCATCAGAGAATACTATAAAAACTTCTAAGGAAATAAACTAGAAAATTTAGAAGAAACTGATAAATCCCTGGACACATACATCCTCCCAAGATTAAACTAGGAAGAAGTTGAATCCCTGAACAGACCAATGACAAGTTTGAAATTTAGGCAGCAATTAATAGCCTACCAACCAAAAAGAGTCCAGGACTAGACGGATTCACAGCTGAATTTTACCAGAGGTACAAAGAGGAGCTAGTACCATTCCCTCTGAAAATATTCCAATCAATAGACAAAGAGGGAATCCTCCCTAATTTTATGGGGCCAGACTTATCCTGATACCAAAATCAGGCACAGACACAACAAAAAAAGAAAATTTCAGGCCAATATCCATGATGAACATCGATGTGAAAATCCTCAATAAAATACTGGCAAACCGAATCCAGCACACATCAAAAAGCTTATCTACCATAATCAAATTTGATTCATCCCTGGGATGCAAGTCTGGTTCAACATACACAAATCAATAAACATAATCCATCACAAACAGAACCAATGACAAAAACCACATGATTATCTCAATAGATGCAGAAAAGGCCTTCAAAAAAATTCAACAGCACTTCATGCTAAAAAACTCTCAATAAGCTAGGTATTGATGGAACATATCTAAAAATAATAAGAGCCATTTATGACAAACCCACAGCCAATATCATACTGATTGGGCAAAAACTGGAAGCATTCCCATGAAAACCGGCACAAGACAAGGATGCCCTCTCTCACCATTCATTTTCAGCATACTATTGGATGTTCTGTCCAGTGCAATCAGGCAAGATAAAGAAATAAAGAATATTCAAATAGGAAGAGAGGAAGTCAAATCGTCTCTGTTTGCAAATGACATGATTGTATATTTAGAAAATCCCATCATCTCAGCCCAAAATTTTCTTAAGCTGATAAGCAACTTCAGTAAAGTCTCAGGATACAAAAAGCAATGTGCAAAAGTCACAAGCATTCCTATATACCAATAACAGACAAACAGAGAGCCTAATCATGAGTGAACTCCCATTCACAATTACCAAAAAGAGAAAAAAAATACCTAGGAGTACAACTTACAAAGAATGTGAAGGAACTCTTCAAGGAGGACTACAAACCTCTGCTCAATTTGTTTTTCTACAGATAGAAAAACTTTCCATACTCAAGGATAGGAAGAATCAATATCGTGAAAATGGCCATATTGCCCAAAGTAATTTGTAGATTCAATGTTATCCCCATCCAGCTACCATTAACTTTCTTCACAGAATTGGAAAAAAACTACTTACAATTTCATATGAAACCAAGAAAGAGCCTGCATAGTCAAGACAATCCTAAGCAAAAAGAATAAACCTGGAGGCATCACACTACCTGAGTGCAAACTATACTACAAGGCAACAGTAACCAAAAGAGCATGATACTAGCACAAAAACAGATGTATAGACCAATGGAACAAACAGAGGCCCCAGAAATAACACCAGACATCTACAACCATCTGATCTTTGACAAACCTGACAAAAACAAGCAATGGGGAAAGATTCCCTATTTAATAAATGGTGTTGGGAAAACTGGCTAGCCATATGCAGAAAGATAAAATTGGATCCCTTCCTCACACCTTAAACAAAAATTAACTCAAGATGGATTAAAGACTTAAATATAAGACCTAAAACCATAAAAGCCCTAGAAGAAAACCTACACAATACCATTCAGGACATAAGCATGGGCAAAGACTTCATGACTAAAACACCAAAAGCAATGACAACACAAGCCAAAATTGCCAAATGGGATCTAATTTAACCAAGGAGCTTCTGCACAGCAAAATAAGCTATCATCAGAGTGAAAGGACAACCTACAGATATGGGAGAAAATTTTTGCAATCTATCCATCTGACAAAGGGCTAATATCCAGAATCAACAAAGAACTTAAACAAATTTACAAGAAAAAAACAACCTCATCAAAAATTGGGCAAAGGATATGAACAGACACTTCTGAAAAGAAGACATTTATGCAGCCAAGAAACATGAAGAAAAGCTCGTCGTCACTGGTCATTACAGAAATGCAAATCAAAACTACAATGAGATATCATCTCACTCCAGTTAGAATGGCAATCAAGAAAAACTCAGGAAACAACAGATGCCGGAGAAGATGTGGAGAAATAGGAACACTTTTACCGTGTTTGTTTGAGTATAAATTAGTTCAACCATTGTGTAAGACAGTGTGATGATTCCTCAAGGATCTAGAACTAGAAATACCATTTGACCCAGCCATCCCATTACGGAGTATATACCCAAAGAATTATAAATCATTCTACTATAAAGACACATGTACACATATGTTTATTGTGGCACTGTTCACAATAGCAAAGACTTGGAACCACCCCAAATGCCCATCAATGATAGACTGGATAAAGAAAATTTGGCACATATTCACCATGGAATACTATGCAGCCATAAAAAGGATAAGTTCATGTCCTTTCCAGGATATGGATGAAGCTGGAAACCATTATTGTCAGCAAACTACCACAAGAACAGAAAACCAAACACCAAACACGGCATGTTCTCACTCATAAGTGGGAGTTGAACAATTAGAACACATGGACACAGGCAGGGGAACGTCACACACCGGGGCCTTTTGTGGGGTGAGGTGCTAGGGGAGGGATAGCATTAGAAGAAATACCTAATGTAGATGACAGGTTGATGGGTGCAGCTAACCACCATGGCACGTGTATACCTATGTAACAAACCTGCACATTATGCACATGTATTCCAGAACTTAAAGTATAATAAAGATCTACATTAATAATTATGTTATTAAATTTGGTACACTTTTAAAGAATGATGGATCACAAAACATATGTCAAAATATTCTGATTATATATTTTCAATGATTAAGAAGGCTTGATAAGGAATTGGTAATTATTATGGAAGTTATTTAATAAATTTTAACTCTTTTTATTTATTTTTTTTTATTATACTTTAGGGTTTTAGGGTACATGTGCACAATGTGCAGGTTTGTTACAAATGTATCCATGTGCCATGTTGATTTCCTGCACCCATTAACTTGTCATTTAGCATTAGGTGTATCTCCTAATGCTGTCCCTCCCCCCTCCCCCCACCCCACAACAGTTGCCAGAGTGTGATATTCCCCTTCCTGTGTCCATGAGTTCTCATTGTTCAATTCCCACCTATGAGTGAGAACATGCGGTGTTTGGTTTTTTGTCCTTGCGATAGTTTACTGAGAATGATGTTTTCCAGTTTCATCCATGTCCCTACAAAGGACACGAACTCATCATTTTTTATGGCTGCATAGTATTCCATGGTGTATATGTGCCACATTTTCTTAATCCAGTCTATTGTTGTTGGACATTTGGGTTGGTTCCAACTCTTTGCTATTGTGAATAGTGCCGCAATAAACATACGTGTGCATGTGTCTTTATAGCAGCATGATTTATAGTCCTTTGGGTATATACCCAGTAATGGGATGGCTGGGTCAAATGGTATTTCTAGTTCGATATCCCTGAGGAATCGCCACACTGACTTCCACAATGGTTGAAATAGTTTGCAGTCCCACCAACAGTGTAAAAGTGTTCCTATTTCTCCACATCCTCTCCAGCACCTGTTGTTTCCTGATTTTTTAATGATGGCCATTCTAACTGGTGTGAGATGGTATCTCACTGTGGTTTTGATTTGCATTTCTCTGATGGCCATTGATGATGAGCATTTCTTCATGTGTTTTTTGGCTGCATAAATTTCTTCTTTTGAGAAGTGTCTGTTCATGTCCTCTGCCCACTTTTTGATGGGGTTGTTTGTTTTTTTCTTGTAAATTTGTTTGAGTTCATTGTAGATTCTGGATATTAGCCCTTTGTCAGATGAGTAGGTTGCAAAAATTTTCTCCCATTGTGTAGGTTGCCTGTTCACTCTGATGATAGTTTCTTTTGCTGTGCAGAAGCTCTTTAGTTTAATGAGATCCCATTTGTCGATTTTGGCTTTTGTTGCCATTGCTTTTGGTGTTTTAGACATGAAGTCCTTGCCCACGCCTATGTCCTGAATGGTATTGCCTAGGTTTTCTTGTAGGATTTTAATGGTTGTAGCTCTAACATATAAGTCTTTAATCCATCTTGAATTAATTTTTGTATAAGATGTAAGGAAGGGATCCAGTTGCAGCTTTCTCCATATGGCTAGCCAGTTTTCCCAGAACCATTTATTAAATAGGGAATCCTTTCCCCATTTCTTGTTTTTGTCAGGTTTGTCAAAGATCAGATAGTTGTAGCTATGCGGCATCATTTCTGAGGGCTCTGTTCTGTTCCATTGATCTATGTCTCTGTTGTGGTACCAGTACCATGCTGTTTTGGCTACTGTAGCCTTGTAGTATAGTTTAAAGTCAGGTAGCGTGATGCCTCCAGCTTTGTTCTTTTGGCTTAGGATTGACTTGGCGATGCGGGCTCTTTTTTGGTTCCATATGAACTTTAAATTAGTTTTTTCCAATTCTGTGAAGAAAGTCATTGGTAGCTTGATGGGGATGGCATTGAATCTATAAATTACCTTGGGCAGTATGGCCATTTTCACGATATTGATTCTTCCAACCCATGAGCATGGAATGTTCTTCCATTTGTTTGTATCCTCTTTTATTTCATTGAGCAGTGGTTTGTAGTTCTTGAAGAGGTCCTTCACATCCCTTGTAAGTTGGATTCCTAGGTATTTTATTCTCTTTGAAGCAATTGTGAATGGGAGTTCACTCATGATTTGGCTCTCTGTTTGTCTGTTATTGGTGTACAAGAATGCTTGTGATTTTTGTACATTAATTTTGTATCCTGAGACTTTGCTGAAGTTGCTAATCAACTTAAGGAGATTTTGGGCTGAGACAGTGGGGTTTTCTAGATATACAATCATGTCATCTGCAAACAGGGACAATTTGACTTCCTCTTTTCCTAATTGAATAGCCTTTATTTCCTTCTCCTGCCTGATTGCTCTGGCCAGAACTTCCAGCACTATGTTGAATAAGAGCGGTGAGAGAAGGCATCCTTGTCTTGTGCCAGTTTTCAGAGGGAATGCTTCCAGTTTTTGCCCATTCAGTATGATATTGGCTGTGGGTTTGTCGTAGATAGCTCTTATTATTTTGAGATACGTCCCATCAATACCTAATTTATTGAGAGTTTTTAGCATGAAGGGTTGTTGAATTTTGTCAAAGGCCTTTTCTGCATCTATTGAGATAATCATGTGGTTTTTGTCTTTGGTTCTGTTTATATGCTGGATTACATTTATTGATTTGCGTATGTTGAACCAGCCTTGCATCCCAGGGATGA
Source organism: Symphalangus syndactylus (assembly GCF_028878055.3). Taxonomy (NCBI): domain Eukaryota; kingdom Metazoa; phylum Chordata; class Mammalia; order Primates; family Hylobatidae; genus Symphalangus; species Symphalangus syndactylus. The sequence continues at coordinate 76,404,687 of NC_072428.2, read as the reverse complement.
AGCCCACTTGATCATGGTGGATAAGCTTTTTGATGTGCTGCTGGATTCGGTTTGCCAGTATTTTATTGAGGATTTTTGCATCAATGTTCATCAAGGATATTGGTCTGAAATTCTCTTTTTTGGTTATGTCTCTGCCAGGTTTTGGTATCAGGACGATGCTGGCTTCATAAAATGTGTTAGGGAGGATTCCCTCTTTTTCTATCGATTGGAATAGTTTCAGAAGGAATGGTACCAGTTCCTCCTTGTACCTCTGGTAGAATTCAGCTGTGAATCCATCAGGTCCTGGACTCTTTTTGGTTGGTAAGCTATTGATTATTGCCACAATTTCAGAACCTGTTATTGGTCTATTCAGAGATTCAACTTCTTCCTGGTTTAGTCTTGGGAGGGTGTATTTGTCGAGGAATTTATCCATTTCTTCTAGATTTTCTAGATTATTTGCATAGAGGTGTTTGTAGTATTCTCTGATGGTAGATTGTATTTCTGTGGGATCGGTGGTGATATTCCCTTTTTCGTTTTTTATTGCATCTATTTGATTCTTTTCTCTTTTCTTCTTTATTAGTCTGGCTAGCGGTCCATCAATTTTGTTGATCTTTTCAGAAAACCAGCTCCTGGATTCATTAATTTTTTGAAGGGTTTTTTGTGTCTCTATTTCCTTCAATTCTGCTCTGATTTTAGTTATTTCTAGCCTTCTGCTAGCTTTTGAATGTGTTTGCTCTTGCTTTTCTAGTTCTTTTAATTGTGATGTTAGGGTGTCAATTTTGGATCTTTCCTGATTTCTCTTGTGGGCATTTAGTGCTATAAATTTCCCTCTACACACTGCTTTGAATGTGTCCCAGAGATTCTGGTATGTTGTGTCTTTGTTCTCGTTGGTTTCAAAGAACATCTTTATTTCTGCCTTCATTTCATTATGTACCCCATAGTCATTCAGGAGCAGGTTGTTCAGTTTCCATGTAGTTGAGTGGTTTTGAGTGAGTTTCTTAATCCTGAGTTCTAGTTTGATTGCACTGTGGTCTGAGAGACAGTTTGTTGTAATTTCTGTTCTTTTACATTTGCTGAGGAGAGCTTTACTTCCAACTATGTGGTCAATTTTGGAATAGGTGTCGTGTGGTGCTGAAAAAAATGTATATTCTGTTGACTTGGGGTGGAGAGTTCTGTAGATGTCTATTAGGTCCACTTTATGTAGAGCTGAGTTCAATTCCTGGATATCCTTGTTAACTTTCTGTCTCGTTGATCTGTCTAATGCTGACAGTGGGGTGTTAAAATCTCCCATTATTATTGTGTGGGAGTTTAAGTCCCTTTGTAGGTCACTTAGGACTTGCTTTATGAATCTGGGTGCTCCTGTGTTGGGTGCATATATATTTAGGATAGTTAGCTCTTCTTGTTGAATTGATCCCTTTACCATTATGTAATGGCCTTCTTTGTCTCTTTTGATCTTTGTTGGTTTAAAGTCTATTTTATCAGAGACTAGGATGGCAACCCCTGCCTTTTTTTGTTTTCCAGTTGCTTGATAGATCTTCCTCCATCCCTTTATTTTGAGTCTATGTGTGTCTCTGCACGTGAGATGGGTTTCCTGAATACAGCACACTGATGGGTCCTGACTCCTTATCCAGTTTGCCAGTCTGTGTCTTTTGATTGGAGCATTTAGCCCATTTACATTTAATGTTAATATTGTTATGTGTGAATCTGATCCTGTCATTATGATGTTAGTTGGTTATTTTGCTCGTTAGTTGCTATAGTTTCTTCCTAGCCTTGATGGTCTTTACAATTTGGCATGTTTTTGCAGTGGCTGGTACCGGTTGTTCCTTTCCATGTTTAGTGCTTCCTTCAGGAGCTCTTTTAGGGCAGGCCTGGTGGTGACAAAATCACTCAGCATTTGCTTGTCTGTAAAGTATTTTATTTCTCCTTCACTTATGAAGCTTAGTTTGGCAGGATATGAAATTCTGGGTTGAAAATTCTTTTCTTTAAGAATGTTGAATATCGGCCCCCACTCTCTTCTGGCTTGTAGAGTTTCTGCTGAGAGATCAGCTGTTAGTCTGATGGGCTTCCCTTTGTGGGTAACCCGACCTTTCTCTCTGGCTGCCCTTAACATTTTTTCCTTCATTTCAACTTTGGTGAATCTGACAATTATGTGTCTTGGAGTTGCCCTTCTCGAGGAGTATCTTTGTGGCGTTCTCTGTATTTTCTGAATCTGAATGCTGGCCTGCCTTGCTAGATTGGGGAAGTTCTCCTGGATAATATCTTGCAGAGTGTTTTCCAACTTGGTTCCATTCTCCCCATCATTTTCAGGTACACCAATCAGACGTAGGTTTGGTCTTTTCACATAGTCTCAAATTTCTTGGAGGCTTTGTTCATTTCTTTTTATTCTTTTTTCTCTAAACTTCCCTTCTCTCTTCATTTCATTCAATTCATCATCCATCAGCGATACCCTTTCTTCCAGTTGATTGCATCTTCTACTGAGGCTTCTGCAATCTTCGTGTAGTTCTCGAAACTTGGCTTTCAGCTCCATCAGCTCCTTTAAGCCCTTCTCTCCATTGGTTATTCTAGTTATCCATTCTTCTAATTTTTTTTCAAAGTTTTTAACTTCTTTGCTATTGTTTTGAATTTCCTCTCGTAGCTCAGAGTAGTTTGATCGTCTGAAGCCTTCTTCTCTCAACTCATCAAAGTCATCCTCCATCCAGCTTTGTTCCGTTGCTGGTGAGGAACTGCGTTCCTTTGGAGGAGGAGAGGTGCTCTGTTTTTTAGAGTTTCCAGTTTTTCTGCTCTATTTTTTCCCCATCTTTGTGGTTTTATCTACTTTTTGTCTTTGATGATGGTGATGTACAGATGGGTTTTTGGTGTGGATGTCCTTTCTGTTTGTTAGTTTTCCTTCTACCAGACAGGACCCTCAGCTGCAGGTCTGTTGGAGTTTACTAGAGGTCCACTCCAGACCGTGTTTGGCTGGGTGTCAGCAGCAGTGGCTGCAGAACAGCGGATTTTCGTGAGACCACAAATTCAGCTGTCTGATAGTTCCTCTGAAAGTTTTGTCTCAGAGGAGTACCCGGTTGAATGAGGTGTCAGTCTGTCCCTACTGGGGGGGTGCCTCCCAGTTAGGCTGCTCAGGGGTGAGGAACCCACTTTAGGAGGCAGTCTGTCCGTTCTCAGATCTCCAGCTGCGTGCTGGGAGAACCACTACTCTCTTCAAAGCTGTCAGTCAGACAGGGACATTTAATCTGTGGAGGTTCTTGCTGAGTTTTTGTTTGTCTGTGCCCTGCCCCCAGAGGTGGAGCCTACAGAGGCAGGCAGGCCTCCTTGAGCTATGGTAGGCTCCACCCAGTTGGAGCTTCCTGGCTGCTTTGTTTACCTAAGCAAGCCTGGGCAATGGCGGGCGCCCCTCCTCCAGCCTTGCTGCCGCCTTGCAGCTTGATCTCAGACTGCTGTGCTAGCAATCAGTGAGACTCTGTAGGCATAGGACCCTCTGAGCCAGGTGCGGGACACAATCTCCTAGTGTGCCATTTTCCAGGCCCGTTGGAAAAGCACAGTATTAGGATGGGACTGACCCAATATTCCAGGTGCCGTCTGTTTCCCCTTTCTTTGACTAGGAAAGGGAACTCCCTGACCCCTTGCACTTCCCGAGTGAGGCAATGCCTAGCCCTGCTTCGGCTCACACACAGTGCGCTTCACCGACTGTCCTGCACCCACTGTTTGGCACTCCCTAGTGAGATGAAACCGGTACCTCAAGCAGAAATGCAGAAATCACCCGTCTTCTGTGTCGGTGGGGCTGGGAGCTGGAGACCGGAGCTGTTCCTATTGGGCCATCTTGGCTCCACCCTCCAAATTTTAATTCTTTCAGTTTCAAAGTAGTAGCATCCAGTGAAGGCAATGATTCCCACCCACTCGCCCCCCCGCCACCCAGTTTAAAAAAGAGACTCTTATTTGTTTAAGTTATTGATATGGAAATAAATTAATATATTTCTTAAATCTAAATGTATATTTGCAGGCTGCATTTTTCTGGCCTTCTTTTTAAAAGAAAAGATCAAATATGATTTCTTTTTCATCTGACAGAACAAAGAAAAGATCAACACAGACATAATGGGTACTCACTTCTTTATGTGTGAGAGTGCTGGTAGTAGACTTTCCAGATGACTAGGTGAGATAAAACGAAAGCATTATGGAAAAAACTCTGAAAAGAGTTCTAGAAATTCTAGATACACATGGACAGAATGGTCAGGTATTCTACAGTAGTTTCACCTCTAAACTGATGAAATGAAGTCAGTGGCTTTCAAATTGTATTCCAGAGAAGCTGCCAGGATTTCATAAATGTTTATACAAATTTAAATATTTTTTAGTTTTAGTTATGATAAAATACACAGAACATAAAATTTACCAGCTTAACCATTGTAAGTGTACAGTTCAGTAGTGTTAAACATATTCATGTTGCTGTGCACCAATCTCCAAAACTTTTTCATCTTGCAAAAGTGAAACTACAACCATTAAACAACAACACCCTATTTCCTTTCATCCTCAGCCTCTGGCAAATATTCTATTTTGTTTCAATTTGTATTAACTACTCCAGTACCTCACATAAGTGGAATCATAAAATATTTGTCTTTTTATGATTAGTTTATTTCATTTAGCATAATATCCTTAAGATTAATCCATGTTGTAGCATGGGTCAGAATTTCCTTCCCTTTTAAGGCTGAATAATAGAGTCCATTGTATGTATACACCACATTTTGTTTATTCATCCACTGTTAGAAATTGAAGTTGGTTTCACTTTTTGGCTATTGTGAATAATACTGCCATAAACATGGGTGTAAAAATATATCTTTAAATGTTTAAATGTATTTTAAAATACTTAAAATAAATGAGAAATGAATAAGCAAACATGAAAATGTTACAAGCCAAAGTTTCACTTGTTGCTGATCTCCAGTGTATTAATGTGTTTTTGTATAAACTTTGAAAATGAAGATTAACCTGCTCTCATATTTAATATATCTGAACTTAACGTAAATATATCATTAGCTATATACAATGCTTGTACTGTGACACTGGCCTTTTATTTAAATTCAGGCCTATATGTCTGTTCACATGTAGATTATTCTACTAAAGCACTCAGCAACATACTCAAACCATCAGGCTTGAGTTTTCCTGCTTGGTCTGTTTTCTTTATGGTGTAGTCCGAGGCATCTTCAAAATGTTCATGGAAAACACACTATGAAAAACTATGCATGAGTATGAGCAGGGTGGCTCACACTTGTAATCCCAGCACTTTAGGAGGCTGAGGTTGGCAGATCACTTGAAGTCAGGAGTTTGAGACCAGCCTGGCCAACATGGTGAAACCCCATCTCTACTAAAAATATGAAAATTAGCTGGGTGTGATAGCAGGCACCTGCAATCCCAGTTACTCAAGAGGCTGAGGCAGGAGAATCACTTGAGCTGGGGAGGCAGAGGTTGCAGTGAGCTGAGATCAGCCACTGCACTCCAGCCTAGATAACAGAGCAAGACAAGGAAGGAAGGGAGGGAGGGAGGGAGGGAAGGAGGGAGGGAGGGAGAAAGAATTTCAAAACTTTTTGCACCGAAATCAGCTTATACTAACTTGTTATAACATGGCTGAACAAGATCTTGTTTACAGCACTAAGAAAGTTAAGACATCAGTTTGAAAGAGCCCCTATGAGTTCTGCTAAAACAAACAACAAATTTATGGTAAAGCTTGCATGGAAAAATTGTGAAATCATTAATGCTTTTTCACAAAAATCTTATAGGAAAATGCCCCCAAAGAAATCAGCAGTTTACAAGTGGATAACTTGTAAGAAAGGACAAAATGATGTTGAAGATAAAGCCCAAAGTGTCAGACCATCCACATTTCAAGAAAAAAAAAGTTTGTCTTGTCTGTGCCCTATTTCAAGAGGACCAACCACTAACTGCAGAAACAATAGCCAACACCATAGACATCTCAACTAGTTCCACTCACACAATTCTGACTGTAAGGTTAAAGTTGAGCTAAGTTTCCACTTGATAGGTGCCAAAACCTTTATACCCAGATCATTTGCTGATAAGAGCAGAGCTTTCAATGGAAATTTTATATAAGTGAGATCAAGATCCAGAAGCATTCTGTATAGTCTCTTCTCGTGCTACTAATAAAGACATACCAGAGGCTGGGTAATTTATAAAGGAAAGAGGTTTAATTGATTCACTGAAGGCGAATGAGGAGCAAAGTCACATCTTACATGGCAGCAGGCAAGAAAACATGTGCAGGGTTTATAAAACCACCAGATCTCATGAAACTCATTCACTATCACAAGAACAGCATGGGAAAGGCCACCACCATGATTTTGTTACCTCCCACTGAGTACCTCCCATGGCATGTGGAGATTATTACAATTCAAGGTGAGATTTGGGTGGGGACACAGAGTCAAACCAATCACATTTCTTTGAAGAATCGTAACAGGAGACGAAACATGGCTTTACCAGTATGATCCCCAAGACAAAGCACAATCAAAGCAATGGATACCAAGAGGTGGAAGTAGTCCAGTCAAAGCACAAGCAGGCTGCTCAAGAGCAAAAGTCATAGCAACAGTGTTTTTGGATGCCCAGGACATCTTGTTTGCTGCTTTCCAGAGGTTCGAAGAATGATAACATCTGTTTATTGTAATAGTGTTTTGAGAAACTTAGATAAAGCTTAGATAGCAGAAAAATATTTGGGAAAACTTCATCAGAGTGTCCTTTTCCACCACGACAATGCTCCTGCTCATTCTTTTCATGAAACAAGAGCAATTTTGTGAGATTTTTAATGAGAAATCATTACAGATCCACTTTACAGTACTGATTTGGCTCATTCTGACTTCTTTTTGTTTCCTAATCTTAAAATATCTAAAAAGAACATCCATTTTTCTTTATTTAATAATGTAAAAAAGACTGCATTGACATAGTTATGTTCCAAGACTCTCGGTTTTCTAGGGATGGACTAAATAGCTGGCATCATTATTTACAAAAGTGTCTTGAGCCTGATGAAGCTTATGCTGAGAACATTTAAGAATTTTTTATCTTTTAATTTCATTTTCCAGAAGCTTTTGAGATCCCTCTATAATCTGTACAAGTAAATGCATAATACATCATATTGAATAATATCATACTATGGTTTTATGATTACTGTATAAGAATTGGTTGTTTGTTGATTCACTTTTGTATACCTGACAAGAATACCAGCAATTGTTACACAATGGAAGACTTTTGCAATCACTTACACAAAATATCTTTTACCACCTACTAATATTCTAACTTTCTCAACCTAGTAAACATCTATACACTCTTCACAACAGTACAAGTGTCACCTCTGTGAAGCTGCATATAATTCTCTTCTGCAGTCTCAGAGATAGATCTGCTTTTTTGTTTCTCCACTGTAGTCATTACATTATTGCATGCTTCTGTCATTCCACCTTTTATTTTTTATTGCTTCTATATGTTTAATTTTTCATCTTTATTGTAAATGTCTGTGTCTTAAATAAAGACACAGACTGAGTCTTTATTCATATTTGTATATGTATTCTATTGTAGAATAATCATTCAATAAAAAATTTTTGGAAGGGTTAGTCTTTATTAAGTTAAATCTAAACCTCAAATTGCAATACGTTTAGCAAGTACTTCTTGGTTTTTTTGCTTCTTTGTTTTGTTTTGAGATGGAGTCTCGCTCTGTTGCCCAGGCTGGAGTGCAGTGGCACGATCTTGGCTCACTACAACCTCTGCCTGCCGGGTTCATGCCACTCTCCTGCCTCAGCCTCCCGAGTAGCTGGGACCATAGGCGCCTGCCACCACGCCTGGCTGATTTTTTATATTTTTAGTAGAGACAGGGTTTCACCGTGTTAGCCAGGATGGTCTCAATCTCCTGACCTCGTGATCTACCTGCCTCGGCCTCCCAAACTGCTGGGATTACAGGCATGGGCCACCACGCCCGTCCTAGCAGGTGCTTCTTAATAGTCTTAATTATAACCATGGATGAATAGACAAGTATTAAGAGTTCCTATCATTCTTGATAGCTTATTTGATGAGTGTCCTAAGATTTCATAATAATCTGTTTTTAAAAGTAGTTACTATTTAAAAAAATTAACTTGTATGATTCAGGATTTTCTCTGAACAGTACCAACAAAGCAAAATACAGAAATAAATTGGATACTAAGTCTAACGTAATTGCAACTATCATCTCTAGCAACCAAATTTAGAATTTTAAACACTATGTTCATCAAAACAGACTCATTGTTTTATTATGTTCAAAATATTTAACAATTATAAAAATAAATATATAGCATAAATTTATATTAATTGTCTTACACTTTTGTTAGTATCATATATTCGGATTACACATACTAATGTGTTTGGTAAAAGGAGATTCCATTAAGAAAACAAAAATAAGGTTTTGAATAACTTGTAGTCAGATATCTCTAAAAACTCCCAGTTCTCACAATTTATGAGTTAATAGTTCCTTTTCACTGTCAGCTAGTCTTCACATCCTCAGTCCTGCTTTAGATGGTCCATGGAATTATCCTGCTCGCAACCTGTAGCACCAAACTAAGACAAGGAAAAACCCCATCTATCTGGTGAGCTTGAAGAGAATTCTTAAAGGTAGAGCTATAAATTCCACTTTGCTTCCCCTTAGATGACCGCAAGGTTTAACCTTTCACTAAACTACACGCTAGCTGTTTTACTTGATTATAAATGTTTGCATCCTAAAACTCGTTATCAGTATAGAAGATGAATATTTCTGGGTGTTACATGGATCACACTTTGTAGTGTGAGGTAGTGATGACATTGTAGTGATGACAAAGTGTACTTGATAAATTCAATTCCACAAGTGCATATTAACACCCACTCAGTGCTAGGTCTTGTGCTACATGCTGGTGATAGTTCTTTCTTCTTCCCTTCGTACAGAAACTCTTTGAAAGAAAAATCTACATATTTATCTTCTCTTCCTTCTCTTTCCATTCCTTTTCAACCTTCAATAACCTGACTTCTAACCTAATACTCTATATAAACCACTCTGGAAAAGATTCTTATTACTTCCCAATTGCCAGATTTAATGGACTCCAGTCAATGTTTACCCTACTGTGCCTGTTTGCTGCATTTGACATTCTGACTGCTTGTTCCTACTTTGGTTTCTCTATGTCCATTCTATCCTTCTTCTCTTCCTGCTATTTTTATATTTTTAATCTCAGAGCTCCTTTTCATCTTATTTATACCTCAAATGCTACATTTTTCAATGTCTTGTCCTTTCTCCTTTAGTTTTTCTTTTCTCTTCTTATCCTCACTAGGTGATCTCATACATATCCAGGGCTTCAGTTACCACTCATATGCTGACAGATCCCAAGGCCACGTTCTAATTTAGAACTTTCTCTTGATAACAAATGTTGTCATATATCTCTTCTATAGAAGCCCAATGGGCACCTCAATCTAAACCTATATAAAACTCAGCTTGTTATTGTTTCTTCTGGATTCATCTTATTCTACTGAAGTCAGGCCCCTTATTATCTCTTGCCTAAAATACTGCAAAGTCTCCAAGCTGATCTTGTTGTGAAATTCCTACTCCTCAGTCTATCCATTACACCTCTGACAGAGTGAAATTTCAAAAAGGTAAATGCGATCTTATCAGAGTCCTACATAAAACATATTCCAAGTACTGATTCCAAGTACCCAGACAATAAAGTTCAAATTCCTTGGTACGATATACAAAGACTCCTTGACAACATCCCTACCATTTACAGTACTACTGTAATGTACTACTCCACATCAACTAATTTCAGTTTTCAAATAAAACATGCTATGTATAACCTTCTGTAACTCTCATATTGGTCCTTCTGTGCAGAAAATTCTACCTCACAGTTGACCTAATGAACTCTTGTACACATTTCAAAGGAGTTCTAGTCTCTAATAAAGCTTTCCATCACTCCTCCTTACATCCCCATAGATAGAAAGACACTCATTATATTTTGCTCCTTCACTACAGCCAATTAATATTTTCATCATGGAGTCTGACTTACTAACCTTTTTTTATGTGTCTGCTTTACCTTTACATACTTTAAGTTTCATAAAGACAGAGTCTTTATCTTATTCATTATTTTATCCCCACTTTGTCATATGTTAAGCATCCAATAAATGATTAGTAAATGCATGATTGCATAAATAAATTAATGTGAAAGATTTTCTGCCCTCATCTGTCTCAAAGCCTGATGGGGAAACACATACAGAAACATTAAAAATTATTAAGTATGTAGCTTCAGTGGTTGAACTGTGTTCATTCTGACTGTTATTTCCAGTTAAGTCAAAGGAAGACATATACAATCATAGTAAACATAAAGTGTCATGCTGTGTCTTTTGCAATTTGTGTGTGTGTGTGCAATTGTGTGTAGTTGGTTTTATACATCCCCCAAATACTAAAGCAAAATAAAAATACAGAGCCTGAGTATAATATAAAGTTAGTCAAACTATCCATATAGCAATTTATTTTTAGAGAAATAAATTTCATGACAAATACGTGAGAAGCTACCCCTATACAAGGAACCTGTGTTTTTATCATGTCCTAAATTCTGTGGTTAACAATGGCTGTAGATTACAACACATTTAAGGTTGTGGTTCTTTCAGCTGTCGGCAAATTGTAGAACACAAAAGTAAGAAAATACAAAAAAGAAATACATTGGAAACTAAACCCAGTATTTGAAATTCTGAGTTGTTCCTTGGGCTTTAGTCACGTTTTTTCTCGTTGGAGTAGGGTCAGTGTGACAGGGCTGAAGTAGATGGAAAAATGATGAATGTAATGAGGGGAAGAGGTTGAGGAAATTATTCTGGAACCCATGATTTAGGTTTCAAATAAAGATACTTTCTAAAGGAAATGAAATTGGTGATCTCAGTTTGCTCCCTAGCAACTACTGTAGTGGAGATGCAATATGAATGCATCAGCATGTTTCACATATTGGGAATCTCTGTGGAAATGTATAATGAGCTCCTGTTGGGGCGGTTTTCCATCCTATGCTTCAGTGCAAGGGCATGCAATTGTTCAGATATCTGCAGCATTCTGAGCTGCTCAACAAATTTTAAACGTTTTGGAGATAAAAATAGTTTGAGGCTTTCCCTAAATATTCTCCAAGGTATCAGGCTGATAACAAAGTGGAGCCCCCAAACTTAAAAAACTGAAGCCTGCATCATTTCAGTGTCCAGCTTGGCAAGAAACTGGCTGACATTTATGTTGAAAATCACACAGCCCATGTGGCTATTGATAAGCTTATTTTCAGAAAGAAATACACAGTGACATTTAATCGAAATATAATTCATTGGTATGAAATTTGATGAGCTAGCACAAAGTCAATTGTGTTTGATGGTTTATTTCCAATTAACTTAAGACACATTTTAACTTTCCCTGCTTCTTAACAATTAATTTTTTTAAATCCATTCATAAAAATTAAATAAACACAATGTGCTGAATTTAAAAATCTATCTTTATCTGTTTCCATTTGCATCTCTTTCTTTTTCAATCTCTTTCATCCTTTTTTCTTTTAAAGAAAGATAGGACGTGAAGAAGGACTGCCATCTACTGGTATACAAGAAACATTTCTGAAATAGATGAACAGCTCCATGTATCCTGGTGGCTTTGTGGAAAACATTCCTTGACACAAAAGAAAAGGTTATTATGCTTTACGCTCTTTAAATGAAACAATGGTTAATATATTCATTTACTCACTCACTTCAACAAAATTGAATTTAGCACCTACCAGTATTGCCGAGCACTGAGCTAAACGCATAGAGAACACAGAAATGACTAAATCGTGGTACTTGATAGAAAAATCATTTCATTTTCTTTCCTTCCTCTTTTCATGTACTGCCAATAGTATACAAAATATGTTTTTGTAGCATGCACTTGAATTAATGGATTGAGGCTCTGAGGATAATATCTGGAAAATATTAAATATTTACAGGCTATGCTACTGGCAAAAAAATTCCCAGGAGGATGCCAGAAGCATACAAATCTCATAAATACCTCTTTTCTCACTCATTCAATATTCAGTCTACTTATTTGAATATCTGTAATAATCCCTTTAAATATTACCATTTACAAAGGAATAAAGATGGAAAAGTAGCTCTCTTAAATGTTTTTCTTACTAGGAGATACAGAAAAGGAATATCGAAAGTGGTACAGAATACACACAGATATTGATTTCACAACTTTAATACTGACAAATACATTGAGAATATTCAGCAGATACCTGAGGATGTTAGCAAGCCTGCCCTAATACCTACGCTACTTACTCTATCAAGCCAGAAACACTCAGGCATCGAAAAAAGCTTACAACACATATGACCATCAAACACGAGTTTAAAAAAAATGTACAAACATTACTGATTTAAAGCGTTTCCGTTATAAACCTTACTTTTTCATGAAAACTTGGTTTTCCCAGGACACATCGACTTTGAAGATGATACAAAGATATTTGTAGCAGAGACTCCAACCCGATTTTATTATCACAAATCCAAACCTTCTCAGCCTCCCTCTACCTGTGGATATAACACTCATAAACTCCCTTGCCAACTGAAAGAACATGTATCTTTCATTTACTTCTATAACCTAGTCATAGTATAATGCTTGGCCCCCTATAGGTCCCCAGTACTTTTATATTAAGAGACCAAATGAATATCATTGACTTTTTTGTCCTGTGGGAAATTAGAGAGACTCCCACCAGTGATATATTAATGCCTTGCTCTATTGCTTCTAAAGTCTCCATATTGCTTTATTAAAGAAAAAAATCATGCTAAGGTAATGTTAGCCTTACAGAAAAGTTACAAAGGTAGTAAATTCTCAAATACTCTTTATCCAACGTCCCCTTAATGTTAATATCTCATATAACCAAAGTATAATTATTAAAAGTAAGAATATAAAAACATTATACTACCATTAACTAAACCAGGGGTCTCCAACTCCTGGGTCATGGACTGGTACCCATCCATGGCCTGTTAGGAACCAGGACGCACAGCAGGAGGTGAGCAGCAGTCGAGAAGGCAAAGCTTCATCTGTATTTACAGCTATTCCTCATCTCTGGCATTACCTCCTGAGCTCCACCTCCTGTCAGATCAATGGTGGCATTAGATTCACATAGGAGTTTGAATCCTATTGCGAAATGCACATGCAATGGACCTAGGTTGTGCGTTCCTGGGATTCTAATGCTTGATGATCTGTCACTGTCTCCCATCACACCCAGATAAAACCATCTATTTGCAGGAAAACAAGCTTAGGGCTCCTACTGATTCTACATTATGGTGATATATATAATTATTTCATTATATATTATGATATAATAATAATAGAAATAAAGTATGCAATAAATGTAATGCACTTGAATCATTCCAAAACAATTCCACCCTGGCCTGAGTCTGGAAAAACTGTCTTCCACGAAACCAGTCCCTGGTGCCAAAAAGGTTGGGGACCACTGAACTAAACTACAAAATTGTTTTCATTTCTCCACCTTTTCCACTAAAGTACATATTTATGTTCTAGGACACAGCCACACCTCGTTTTGTTGCACTTCACTTTATTGTGCTGCACAGATATCATGTATTTTACAAATTGAGGGCTTGTGGCAACCCTGTATTGAGCAACTCTATCAGCTCCATTTTTCCAACAGCATGTGCTCAATTCATGTGTCTGCATTACATTTTGGCAATTTTTGAAATATTTCCAACTTTATCATTATTATTACATCTGTTATGGTGACCTGTGATCAGTAATATTTGATATTACTATCGTAATTGTTTTGCGGCACCACAAACTATGCCCATAAAAGATAGTGAACTTAACAGGTAAATGTTATGTACATTCTGACTGGCTCCATCAACCAGCCGTTCCTTCACCTCTCTCTCCCTCTCTTCAGGCCTCCCTATTCCCTAAGATACAATATTAAAATTAGGCCAATGAATAACCCTACTATGGCCTCTAAGTGTTCCAGTTAGAGTCACATAACTATCATTTTAAATCAAAAGCTAGAAATGATTAAGCTTATGAGGAAGGCATGTTTGAGATAGGCCAAAAGATTGGCCTCTTGTGCCAAAGAGTTAGCCAAGTTGTGAAAGGAGAAGTTATTGAAGGAAATTAGTGAACGCATGAGTGATAAGAAAGCAATACAGCCTTATTGCTGATATGGAGAAACTTTTACTGGTCTAAATAGGAGATCAAACCAGCCACAACATTCCTTTAATTCAAAACCTAATCCAGAGCAAGACACAAACTCTCTTTAACTCCAAGAAGGCAGAGAGAGGTGAGGAAGCTGCAGGAGAAAGGTTGGAAGCTAGCCATTATGTGGCACATATACACCATGGAATGCTATGCAGCCATAAAAAATGATGAGTTCATGTCCTTTGTAGAGACATGGAAGAAGCTGGAAACCATCATTCTCAGCAAACTATCGCAAGGACAAAAAAACCAAACACCGCATGTTCTCACTCATAGGTGGGAACTGAACAATGAGAACACATGGACACAGGAAGGGGAACATCATACACCGGGGCCTGTTGTGGAGTGGGGGGACAGTGGAGGGATAGCATTGGGAGATATACCTAATGTTAAATGATGAGTTACTGGGTTCAGCACACCAACATGGCACATGTATACATATGTAACTAACCGGCACGTTGTGCACATGTACCCTAAAACTTAGAGTATAATAAAAAAAAAAAAAGAGAGGTTGGAAACTAGCAAAGGTTGACTAATGAGATATTAGGAAAGAAGCCATCACCATAACATAAAAATGCAAGGTGAAACAGCAAGTGCTGATGGAGAAGCTTCAGCAAGTTATCCAGAAGATCTACCTACAATTATTGACGAAGGTGGCTACAATAAACAAAAAATAATCAATGTAGACCAAACAGCCTTATAATGGAAGAAGATGCCATCTAGGACTTTCATAGCTAGAGAGAAGTTAATGCCTAACTTCAAAGCTTCAAAAGACAGGCTGACTCTTTTGTTAGGGGCTAAAGCAGTTGGTGACTGTAAGTTGCCACTAATCCTCATTACCATTTCATTTTGAAAATCCTAGAGCCCTTACATGTACTCTACCTGTGCTCTATAAATGAAACAACAAAGCCTAGATGATAGCTCATCTGCTTATAGCATGATTTACTAAATGTTTTAAGTCCATTGTTGAGACTTACTGCTTATAAAAAGGATTGCTTTCAAAATATTACTGCTCATTGACAGTGCACCTAGTCAAACAAGAGCTCTGATGGAGAGATACAAGATTAATGTTGTTTTCAGACCTGCAAACTCAGTGTCCACTCTGTAGCCCATGGATCAAAGAGAAATTTCAACTTTCAAGTCTCATTTGTTCAGCAGTACATTTCATAAGGCTATAGCTTCCATATAAATTGTGAATCTTCTGATGGATCTTGACAAAACAAGTTGAAAAACTTTGGGAAATAATTAATCATTCTAAGATGTCATTAAGAGCATTAGTGATTTATGAGAGGTCAAAATGTCAACCGTAACAGGAATTAGAAGAAGTTGATGACTTTGAGTATTCAAGACATTATTAGAGGAAGTAACTGTAGATGTGGAAATAGCAAGTGAACTACAATTAGAAGTGGAGCCTGAAGATGTGACTGAATCGCTGCAATCTCATAATGAAACTTGAATGGATGAGAAGTTTCTTCTTCTGGATGAGGAAAAAAAGGGTTTTGACAAAATCGACTCTTAGTGAAGATGCTGTGAACATTGTTTAAATGCCAACAAAGGATCTAAAATATTCCATAAACTTTTTTTTATGTTAATGACTTTACTTTGAGACATGATAGAAAAATATTACAAGTACACATGGAAAAGACATGATCACCAAATGAAAATCTAACCAGAAAGCTTTAATATCTGTCAGCTAAGCTGAAGCTGAAATTCTGGGAGCACGACATGCTGCAGGGCCAAAAGGAGTGGATTAGTATTCCTCTCCTTCTTCCTCACCCTCTCCTTCAACAGAATCCACACCAACCTCCTCATAATCCTTCTCAAGGGCAGCCATGTCTTCACGGGCCTCTGAAAACTCGCCTTCCTCCATCCCCTCACCCACGTACCAGTGAACAAAGGCACGCTTGGCATACATCAGGTCAAACCTGTGGTCCAGGTGAGCCCAGGCCTCAGCAATGGCTGTGGCATTGCTCAGCATGCACACAGCTCTCTGTACCTTGGCCAGGTCTCTACCAGGCACCACAGTGGGAGGCTGGTAGTTGATGCCAACCCTGAAGCCAGTGGGGCACCAATCTACAAACTTGATGCTGCACTTGGTCTTGATGGTGGCAATGGCAGCATTGACATCTTTGGGAACCATATCACCATAGTACAATAGGCAGCAAGCCATGTATTTTCCATGGCGAGGGTCACATTTCACCATCTGGTTGGCTGGCTCAAAGCAAGCATTGGTGATCTCTGCTACAGAAAGCTGTTCATGGTAGGCTTTCTCAGCGGAGATGACAGGGGCATATGTGGCCAGAGGGAAGTGGATGCAGGGGTAGGGCACCAGGTTGGTCTGGAATTCTGTCAGGTCAACATTCAGGGCTCCATCAAATCTCAGGGAAGCCATGATAGAGGACACAATCTGGCTAATAAGGCGGTTAAGGTTAGTGTAGGTTGGGCGCTCGATATCGAGGTTTCTAAGACAGATGTCATAGATAGCCTCATTGTCTACCATGAAGGCACAATCAGAGTGCTCCAGGGTGGTGTGGGTGGTGAGGATGGAGTTGTAGGGCTCAACTACAGCTGTAGAAACCTGGGGCGCCAGGTAAATGGAGAACTCCAGCTTGGACTTCTTGCCATAATCAACTGAGAGACATTTCATGAGCAGGGAGGTGAACCCAAAACCAGTTCCCCCACCAAAGCTGTGGAAAACCAAGAAGCCCTGAAGACTGGTGCACTGGTCAGCCAGCTTGTGAATTTGGTCCAACACAAGGTCAATGGTCTCCTTGCCAATGGTGTAGTGCCCTCGGGCATAGTTATTGGCAGCATCTTCCTTGCCTGTGATGAGCTGCTCAGGGTGGAAGAGCTGGCGGTAGGTGCCAGTGCGAACTTCATCAATGACCATGGGTTCCAAGTCTACAAACACAGCCCAGGTCACATGCTTGCCAGCGCCCGTCTCACTGAAGGTGTTGAAGAAGACATCTCCTCCCCCAACGGTCTTGTCACTTGGCATCTGGCCATCAGGCTGGATGCCGTGTTCCAGGCAGTAGAGCTCCCAGCAGGCAATGCCAATCTGGACACCAGCCTGGCCAACGTGGATGGAGATGCACTCACGCATAGTGGCTAGGGATTATGAGGTGAAGGCGACAGGAGCAGACACCAGGTACCGGTTACCGTCCCCGACAAGCTAAGAGTCGAGGTAAGTAACGCACTGGGAATATTCCATAAATTTAGTTGATAAAGCAGCAGCAGAGTTTGAAAGAACTCCAATTTTGAAAAAAAAAAAAAGTCCTACTTAGGTAAAATGCTATCAAACAGCATTACACACACAACAGAGAAATTTTTCATGAAAGGAAGAATGAGTCAATGAGGCAAACTTCATTGTTGTCTTGTTAAAAATTGCCACAGCCACCCCAACCTTCAGCAATCACCACCCTGATCAATCAGTAGCCATCAACATTGAGGCAAGCCCCTCCATCAGTAAAGGCTCAAGCAATCATTAACATTTTTAGCAATACAGTATTTGTAATTATGATATATATGATTTTTTAAAAATGCTATTGCACACTTAATAGATTATGACTTTTACATGCGCTGAGAAACCTAAAATATTATATGACCCACTTTATTGTGAAATTTGCTTTATTGCGGTGGTCTAGAACCAAACCCACAATATCTTCAAAGTATGCCTGTACCACAGTGAATTTAGTTGTTATGTCTCTTTAATCCCCTCCCATCTGTGACAGCTCTTCAGTTTTTCCTTGTCTTTCATGACTTTGACACTTCTGAAGAACACAGATCATGAATTTTGTAAAATGGTCCCCACTGTAAGTTTGTCTGATGGCTTATTATGATTACACTGTGTTATAGAATTCTGGGAATAATACCACAAAGAATAAGTACCCTTCTCATCATATCATATCAGGAGGTACATGATATCAACATCTCCTAGTACTGATGATATTAACTTCAATCACTTGATTAAGATGATATCTGCCAGGTTTATCCACTGTAAGCTCTACCTCCTGGAGAGAGAAATATCAAAGAATTTGTGCCTGTTTCTCCAGCCTCAGGTAGTTTTCTCACATATAAGCACTAACATGTATTCAGCTAAAGACTCAAGAAGAAAACCTTTCCTTATTTCTAGAGCTCTTTCTCATCACCTCACTTCTCTTGAGTGTGCTGCTCAATGAATTTCTTTCTGCATTCTCAACTTAGCTTCCTTGACTCAGGGAAACTGCCAGGCTGTGTTTGTATTTCTCCTCCCTCCACTGTATCCTAAAAATTATCTTAAGATAATAAGCTATATCAATTCTAGAATTCACCATGTTTGTTTTCCCTCTCTCAGGAGTCAGTCATCCAATTTCTGTAAACCATTGTTTCATATGTATTTTTATTTGTTTACAGTGGAGGGGTAAATACAGAAATAGGTGCCAGGTCCAAAGTTTTAAACACCATTTATGTGCCGATACCACCGAAAATTAAACTTGTAGCTCAGAACTTTTCCGTAAACGACACACTTATCCAATTTCCTATTTTATATTTCCCCTTAAATTCTCATTGGCATTCTAAACTCGACTTATTCAAAGCAGAACTCTTGATTCATTACACCCCCATTCATTTCTCTCTTGCTCCTCTTAATCTCAATACATGTTACTCAATCACTCGGATACTCAGTCACTCAGATACTCAATTAAAAATCTGGGAGTTATCTTTGACTCTTCTCTTCCCCTGACTGCCATATCCAATACATTAGCAATTCCTATTTTTCTATTTCCAATATTCATATCAAATCCAACCTCTTGTCTATAACCATTCTCAGTATCTCTCATCTGAGCCATTGCAGAAACTTGTAATCTACTTACTTGCATTCTTGCTTCTTCCTTTTCATTCATTATCCAGCAGCCATAATAATATTTTAAAAATATACATAAAAAGTAATATCAGCAAGATAACAAAGTAGAAAGCTCTAGACTATGTTTTCCCCTATGAACACAACAATTCAGCAACAATTCACAGACAGATACCCTTTGTGAGAAACTAATTGAAAGGCTCTTGTACCCTGGGCAAGCACAAAACCAGACTCATGGAAGCTAGTAGGAAGATTCAGAACACCCTCCCACCAAAATTCTCACACGTGACATAGGGCCATAAGATTGATTGGAAAGAGACCACTGGCACCCTCCCCCAGATCCTACCTTCTTTCAGGTAAGGAAAAGAATTGGTTCACACATAAGTGCCCCAACTTTTCCATAGAGGCATCCCAGAGGACTGGGTTCTGTCTTGCCAATCTTGGAGCACTGATGGGACCAGCATAATCTAGCCAACTGGGGGAGAACAAAAACAGCAGTATGGGGCATAGTTGCCATAGCTTTGCCCCTCAGCTCAGAATGGCATGAGCAGAGGGAAAATTCCAGCTCCCATCTACTCCCTGAGGAGGAAAAGAGTTGGTCCATGCATCCAGCATCCCAACCTTCCTTCAAAGAATTCACAGTGGACTGGCTCCTGTTTTGCCGGTCTCAGCACACTGATCTGGCAAAATGTAGCTGTAGAGGGAAGAGTGAAAACAGAGATGGAGGTTTGGGTTGGCAGTCACTATGGCCTGTCTTCCAAAAACTTGAAGAGGGGGAAACACTTCTGAACTCATTTTATGAGGCCAGCATTACCTTGATATCAAAGCCAGACAAAAATACCTCAAAAAAAGAAAACTACAGGCAAGTATCTCTAATCAATATAGAGAAGAAAATTGTTTTAAAATACTAACAAATTGAATTCAACAGCATATTAAAAGGGTCATATATCATGACCATGAAGGATTTGTCCCTGAGATACATGGATGGTTCAACATATGAAAATCAAGTAATGTGATATTCTATATTAACAGAAGAAAAAATAAAAATCATATGATAATTTCAAGAGACGCAGAAAAAGCATTTTGCAAAATTTAGTACCTTTTCATGGTAAAAGCTCTCAACAAACTAGAAATAGAATAAAATTATTTCAACATAATAATGGCCATATATGAAGAGTCCACAGCTATCACCACAGTTAACAGCAAAAAATCTGAAAGTTGTTTTAAGCTCTATGATCAGGAACAAAGCAAGAATGCCCTCTCTTGTTACCTCTATTTAACATAGTACTAGATGTCTTAGGTAGACTTTCCTGCAACTGGGCAAGAAAAAGAGACAAAAGGCATCCAAATCAGAAAAGAAGAAGTAAAATGGTCCCCATTTGCCAATGACATAATCTTACACCTAGAAAAACTCTAAAGACTCGACCAAAAAACTGTGAGAACTAATAAACAAATTAAGTAAAGCTGAAGGATACAAAATCAACATATATTGTAGTCCCAGCTACTCAGGAGGCTGAGTGTGAAGGATGGCTTGATCCCAGGAGTTTAAATCTAGCCTGGGAAATATATAGCGACCCCATCTCTATTAATTTTTTAAAAAAATAAATATATAAAAATTAATTATATATCTATAGAGTAAAAATAAATTATCTGAAAAGAAAATTCAGAAAGCAATTCCATTTACAATAGCATCAAAAAGAATAAAATAGAAATAAACTTAACTAAGGTGATGAAAGACTTATACACTGAAAGCTACAAAACATTGATGAACAACATTAAAGAAGACACAAACAAATGAAAAGATATTTTGTGTTCATAGATTGGAAGAATTAATTTTGTTAAAATGTTCATACAATCCAAAGTAATCTACAGATTCAATATAATTTCCAACAAAAATCCCAATAGTATTTTTACAGAAATGGAAAAAAAACACTCTAAATGTCATAGGGAAACAGACAAGACCCCAAATAGTCAAATCAATCTTGAGAAAGAAGAGTAAGGCTGCAGCATCACACTTCATGATCTCAAAATGTACTACAATGCTACAGTAAGTAAAACAGTATGGTGCTGGCATAAAGACAGGTATCTAAGGCAAGTGGAAGAGAGTACAGAACTCAAAAATAAATCCATAAATATACAGTTTTCAACAATAGTACCAAGCATACACAATGGGGAAAAGGTATTTTCTTCAAGAAATGATATTGGGAAAACTAGATATTCACATATAAAAGAATGAAATTTGAACAATATCTTATACCATACACAAAAGCAACTCACAATGGTTTAAAAAGCCACACATAAGATCTGAAACCATAAATTCTTAGATGATAATATAGGGGAAAACCTTCATGAAATTAATCTTGGCAATGATTTCATGGACATGGCACCAAAAGCACAGGCAAAAATAGACAAGTGGGACTACATTGAACAAAGATCTTCTGCACATCCAAAGAAACATTTAACAGAATGAAAAGGCAATCTATGAAATGGGAGAAAATATTTGCAAACTATGTAACTGATGAGTGGTTAATATCTGAAATGTGTAAGTAATTTCTACAACTCAATAGCAGAAAGACTAATAACCTGATTTTAAAATGGGCTTAAGACTTGAATAGAAATTTCTTCCAAAAAGACATACAAATGGCCAACAGCCATATGAAAAGATGCTCAATGTCACTAATCATCAGAGAAATGCAAATATAAACCACAATGAGGTATCATCTCATACCTGTCAGAATGTCTATTATCAAAATAAAATAAAATAAAAGTGTTGGTGAGGATGTAGAGAAATAAGAACGCTTGTAAACTGTTGATGGAAACACAAACTCATGCAGCCATTATGGAAAACATTATGGAGTTTTCTCAAAAATTGAAAACAGAATCACCATATGATCTGCAATCCCACTTCTAGGTATTTATCCAAAAGAATTGAAATCAAGATCTCATAGATATATTTATATTCCCATGTTCACTGCAGCACTATTCACAATAGGCAAGATGTGGAAACAACCTAAGTGCCCCTTAACAGATGAAAAGACAGAGAAAATGTAGTATATACATGTAATGGATATTATTCAGCCTTTAAAAAGAAGGAAATTCTGCAATATGCAATAACATGGATAAACCTCAAGGACATTATGCTAAGTTGAATAAATCAATCTCAGAAGAACAAATGCTGGATCATTCCACTTATATGAGTACCAGTTAGGGTTCTCGGAGAAACAGAACCCTTTCCTAAAGTGTTCTTCTCCTGGTTCGTGATATGCTTCGCTTATTTTTCATCATTCAGGTTTCAGCTTAAATGTCACTTTCTACAGAAATCATTCCTTGACCACCCTATTGAAAGTTGTGCTCCTGCCTCTGTGATCCCCTTTTACATCATGGTATTTAATTCCTTTATACACTTTAAATGATTTATCATTATCTTATTTACTCACTTCATTATTTATTTATCATCTGTGTCATAGACAAAAACTCCTAGAGGAAAAGTCATATTTTTTTGTCACTGTATCTGCAAGACATGATTGATACCTGGTATTCATTAGATATTATATAAAAATTCTTGAATATATTAATGAAGATACAAATATATTTTTCATAGATAGGAAGGAAGTTAATGTTATGGTCCAGGCAAGATCTGACTTGGTAAGATCTTGTTAAGAATCTAGACAATAGGGTAGCAAACAAGAGCCTACAGGTCAAATCAAACCTGCATTTGAAAGTAAAGTCATGTTGAAAGACAGCCATATGCATTTGATTACATATTGTCTATGGCTACAGTGGCAGAGTTAAATAATTAAAACAGAGACTATTTGACCCAGAAAGCCTAAAAGGTTTACTAACTCTTCCTTCCTAAAAAATGCTTGCCAACTCCTAATCTAGACATATGTAGAGATAAGGGGGATAACACAGAAGGAATAGAATATATTAAGCATTGCTCTCAGACCAAAAGTCTGTGTTCCATGATAATACATACAGAATTCATCTCTCTCCTATTTCATGGTCTGTTTCCTACCTTCTTCCCTACCACTATCACCCCAGGAATAGAATAACTTTTTTTATAGTGTAGATCCCATGTTTCCAAGACTCTAACTATAAATCATTAAACCACCTCCATTATTACTATAATAGTAAAGACAGTAACCACTTGTACATTCTGTACCTTGTCACAATATTCCAGAACTTCCATGTTACATATGCTGAGTTAAATACTATCACTATTCTCGCTATTTCTTTTGCATTTTGAAAATGTTGCCATTTTGTGAAACTTATTAAAATGTATATTGTTTTGTTGAAATTCTATTAAAATGTAATTTCAGCCAGAAACAGTGATCCATCTTTCTAGGACCATTAGTTCCTTTTAAATGGGCATTCAATGCATTCAACCTTTCAGACCATAGTACTATCAGCTAGACCACTAAAAAATGTAACGCACATCTCCAGTGCTTTCCAGAGTTCCTAAAATCAACTCGAAGAAAATATGTTACTCAGCTAGCAATGAGAGTTTGTGTCAAAAGGTGAAATTATGCCCTTTTCCTACCTTCCAGCATCCTTACACTTAGAAGCAGGTGACAACAGAAGACTTAATTTGTCTGCCACGGAAGTCTTAGATTGTCCCAATGACCTATTACTTTGTCACCATTCCAGTGGCTTGGATGTGATGATTTGATTTCATAAATCTTCAGTCAAAGATACAATGATAGTGCCATATAGACATAAATGATGTTAAAACAATACTATTTTGTGCTCTAATATGAAAAATTAGAAAGGTCACCAGGTCACTAAGGAAAACATGCTGACTTTGGGAAAAAGACTGTTATGGGTCCATGTACCTTGCTCCTCTGCTATGTCCTCTTCAGTTTTAACCTTGATTATGACCACAGTATGAGAAATTAAAGAGGATACTGATAAAAATAACTAAATTATAGTTTCATTGGTAACCACAGATAAAAGTGGAGAGATATTAAGAAGATGTGAATGCTTT
This sequence comes from Symphalangus syndactylus, assembly GCF_028878055.3. NCBI lineage: Eukaryota > Metazoa > Chordata > Mammalia > Primates > Hylobatidae > Symphalangus > Symphalangus syndactylus. The sequence continues at coordinate 76,380,684 of NC_072428.2, read as the reverse complement.
TATTGGTAACTATCTTAGCTACTTTATGCCTATGGAAAATAAGCCAGCATAAATATTTGAATGCCTTGGAACCCTCCAAGCTCACACTTAAAAAACAAAATAAAATAACCTACTTGCCTGCCTTCTATAATTCACTCATTCATTACTTAGCACGTTCTGCAACAAAAGTCTATGAGTGATTTTAAGTAAGTGGAGTTAAAATCAAGGCAAATCAAAATAAAACAAAAAACTGAGAAAGCAATTACAAAACACAACCAAGTTATTTAGTGTGTAGCTTAATACTCAAGCATCTCACATTAACATGATAACATGTAAAGGATATGTAATAAATTATGTTAGGGGAGCCAAGAAATGGAGAGTATCAAATTTCCTCTAAAAGTAGAGTAAGAGATTAGTTTATTATTAAGAAACCAGTTTGTATTGTTTTGTATGCTAGACTTCTGTTAAACAGAAAATAATCTTTCACAATTATTTACTCTATAGACTCTCTTTTCACTCCCAAATTTAAGAATTTGTTATTATAAGTATTGAATTTCATAAATTTTCACTTCTTTAAACCTTCTCTAGTTCAACGTGGATCAGAAACCAACATCCCATGAAAGAAAAAAAATTTCAAATTATAAGGGTATTTTTTTGAGTTAGATGCATAAAGTGACAATATTTATAATACAAATGTATCAAGAAATAGTTTATCCATCTATTCAAGCAAATGAGATACAATCTAACATGTAAGATGTGAACAGTTGGTTCTTGTTGTTCTTCAGTTTGTGTAGTTTTATTTACTTGCTTTGCTAAATACCTTCAAATACTCTAATTCTATTCCTCTGTTGATCAATTTTTTGTAATTATACTTTAAGTTTTAGGGTATATGTGCACAATGTGCAGGTTAGTTACATATGTATACATGTGCCATGTTGGTATGCTGCACCCATTAACTCATCATTTAACATTAGGTATATCTCCTAATGCTATCCTTCCCCTTTCCCCCCACCCCACAACAGGCCCCAGTGTGTGACGTTCCCCCTCCTGTGTCCATGTGTTCTCATTGTTCAATTCCCACCTATGAGTGAGAACACACGGTGTTTGGTTTTTTGTCCTTGCGATAGTTTGCTGAGAATGATGGTTTCCAGCTTCATCCATGGCCCTACAAAGGACATGAACTCATCATTTTTATGGCTGCATAGTATTCCATGGTGTAGTCAAAGAAAGGGGTGACAGACGGCACCTGGAAAATCTGGTCACTCCCACCCTAATACTGTGCTTTTCCAATGGTCTTAGCAAACGGCACACCAGGAGATTATATCCTGTGCCTGGCTCAGAGGGTTCTATGCCCACGGAGCCTAAAAGAGCTGTTTATCAATTTTTTAAACCTTCTCAAAAAGGAAGGTTGGTACTGAAAGAAAATTTATTTATTTATTTATTTATTTATTTATTTATTTATTTTTGCGATGGAGTCTCACTGCTGCCCAGGTTAGGGTGCAGTGGTGTGATCTCAGCTCACTGCAACCTCCGCCTCCCGGGTTCAAGTGATTCTCCTGCCTCAGCCTCCTGGGTAGATGAAATTACAAGTGTGCGCCACCACGCCTGGTTAATTTTTGCATTTTTAGTAGAGACGGGGTTTCACCATGTTGGTCAGGCTGGTCTTGAACTCCTGACCTCAGGTGATCCGCCTGACTCAACCTCCCAAAGTGCTGGGATTACAGCCATGAGCCACCGCACTCAGCCAGAAAAAATCTTTTAAAGCAGCCCTTACAAAATATTTTTTTTCACATAAGCACAGTTTTACTTTTTCCCTACTAAAGAAATAGTCGTCTAATGTTCCCCACATGATGTGAGCAATTTCCTCTATTATTAAATTAGTAAATCTTCTGTACACATATATTTCCACCCTCTGAACCTTTGGTCATGCCATTCTATCCAATGAAATGTTCTTCCCTCGTCTTCATGTGCATCAGGGAACAATTCAGCTAAAGCTGATATACTGCTAGGTATCCTAATCAACCGTTAGGAATCTCAAGTGAATTCAGTTATTCTCATCCTTAAAGATATGCTACACGCTTAGCTTTCCTCAAAATTTTCTGTTTATTTTGCCCAACTTCTGTCCTCAAAATATTATCCATCATCATTAACAATAAATTTTTTTGAGTTGTATTTATTATTACATACTATTCAAAATGCTGTCCCTATAGTCCGTTACAAAAAATTACGATTAATTTACTAGATACTCTCCTAGATGCTGGAACTAAAATAAAGTTTTCAAATTATTAGCAATTAAGTTTGGGGTTCAACTTATACACATTAAAATTAAAGTAAATGATAGAAATAATATATAGTATCAAGTGATTAGCCCAGAATGTAAAGAAAAAAATTCAGAGACAGGAGAGATTTTTATCAGTAGAAGCAGTCAGAAAATACGTATGAAAGTAAAAAACACAAAGAGTAATAAAAGAAGATATTCCAAGAAGAAAGAAAGGAATTAGTGAAAATGTGAAGGTGGATATATATGAATTGGTTTCACTGACACAGAGAATTCATAGGAGGTAAAGAAACAGCCAATCACCTATCACCTGAGAGCACAGCAGGAGGGACAATGATCAGGATATAAACTCAGGCATTCAAGCCAGCAACAGCTACCCTCTTTGGGTCCCCTCCCTTTGTATGGGAGCTCTGGTTTCACTCTATTAAATCTTGCAACTGCAAAAAAAAAAAAAAAAACAAGAAAAGAAAAAAAAGGAAGAAGAAACAGAAGAGATTGGACTGGCAAGATGGGTGAATAGGAACAGTTCCAGTCTGCAGCAACCAGTGAGATAGATGCAGAAGGCAGCTGATTTCTGCATTTCCAACTGAGATACTCGATTCATCTCATTGTAACTGGTTAGAGAGTGGGTGCAGCCCACGGAGGGCAAGCCGAAGCAGGGTGGGGAGTCACCTCACACAGGAAGCACAAGGGGTCAGGGGATCTCCCTTCCCCAGCCAAGGGAAACTGTAAGAGACTGTACCAGGAGGAACGGTGTACTCTGGCCCAGATACTACGCTTTTCCCATGGTCTTCACAAGCTGCAGACCAGGAGATTCCCTCCAGTGCCTATGCCACCAGGGCCCTGGGTTTCAAGCACAAAGCTGGGCGGCAGTTTGGGCAGACCCTGAGCTAGCTGCAGGATTTTTTCTTTCTTTCTTTCTTTCATATCCCAGTGGCACCTGGAACACCAGTGAGACAGAACCGTTCACTCCCCTGGAAGAGGGGCTGAAGCCAGGGAGCCAAGAGGTCTGGCAGGGTGGGTCCCACCCCCACGGAGGCCAGCAAGCTAAGTTCCACTGGCTTGAAATTCCTGCTGCTAGCACAGTAGTCTGAGGTCGACCTGGGATGCTCAAGCTTGGTGGGAGAAGGAGAGTCCACCATTGCTGAGGCTTGAGTAGGAGGTTTTACCCTCACAGTATAAACAAATGCACCTGGAAGTATGAACTGGGCGGAGCCCACTGCAGCTGAGCAAGGGCTCTGTGGCCAGACTGCCTCTCTAGATTCCTCCTTTCTAGGCAGGGCATCTCTGAAAAAAAGGCAGCAGCCCCAGTCAGGGACTTATAGATAAAACCCCCATCTCCCTGGGACAAAGCACCTGGGGGAAGCGGCGGTTGGGGGCACAGCTTCAGCAGACTTAAACGTCCCTGGCTGATGGCTCTAAAGGGAGCAGCAGATGTCCCAGCACAGTGTTAGAACTCTGCTAAGAGACAGAATGCCTCCTCAAGTGGGTCCCTGAATGCCATGTAAACTGACTGGGAGACAACTCCCAGTAGAGGCTGACAGACACATCCTACAGGAGAGCTCTGACTGGCATCTGGTGGGTAGCCCTCTGGGACGAAGCTTCCAGAGGAAGAAACAGGCAGCAATCTTTGCTGTTCTGCAGCCTCCGCTGGTGATACCCAGGCAAACAGGGTTTGGAGTGAACCTCCAGCAAACTCCAGCAGACCTGCAGCAGAAGGGCTTGACTGTTAGAAGGAAAACTAACAAACAGAAAGGAATCATATCAACATCAACAAAAAGGACATCCACAACTCCTTGCCAGCAAGGGAACAAAATTGAACAGAGAAGGATTTTGACAAATTGACAGAAGTGGACTTCAGAAGGTGGGTAATAACAAAGTCCACCAAGCTAAAGGAGCATGTTCTAACCCAATGCAAGGAAGCTAAGAACTTTGAAAAAAAGCTAGATGAATTGCTAACTAGAATAACCAGTTTAGAGAAGAACACAATTGACCTGATGGAGCCAAAAAACACAGCACGAGAACTTCGTGAAGCATACACAAGTATCGATAGCTGAATCAATCAAGCAGAAGAAAGGATATCACAGATTGAAGATCAACTCAATGAAGTAAAGCGAGAAGACAAGATTAGAGAAAAAAGAGTGAAAAGAAATGAACAAAGTCTCCAAGAAATATGGGACTATGTGAAAAGACCAAATCTATGTTTGTTTGGTGTACCCGAAAGTGACAGGGAGAATGGAACCAAGTTGGAAGACACTCTTCAGCACATTATCCAGGAGAAACACCCCAACCCTAGCAAGGCAGGCCAACATTCAAATTCAGGAAATACAGAGAACATCACAAAGATACTCCTTGAGAAAAGCAACCCCAAGACACATAATCATCAGATTCACCAAGGTTGAAATGAAGGAAAAAATGTTAAGGGGAGCCAGAGAGAAAAGCTGGGTTACCCACAAAGGGAAGCCCCTCAGGCTAACAGCAGATCTTTTGGCAGAAACTCTACAAGACAGAAGAGAATGGGAGCCAATATTCAACAATCTTAAAGAAAAGAATTTTCAACCCAGAATTCCTTATCCAGCCAAACTAAGCTTCATAAGCAAAATATTTTACCAAAAAGAAAATGCTGAAACATTTTCTTATGACTAGGCCTGCCTTAAAAGGGCTCCTGAAGGAAGCACTAAACATGGAAAGGAACAACCGGTACCAGCCACAGCAAAAACATACCAAATTGTAAAGACCATCGACGCTATGAGGAAACTGCATCAACTAACATGCAAAATAACCAGGCAGCATCATAATGACAGGATCAAATTGACATATAACAATATTAACCTTAAATGTAAAAGGGCTAAATGCCCTGATTAAAAGACACAGACTGGCAAATTGGATAAAGAGTCAAGACCCGTCAGTGTGCTACGTTCAGGAAACCCATCTCACGTGCAAAGACACACATAGGCTCAAAATAAAGGGATGGAGGAAGATTTATCAAGCAAATTGAAAGCAAATAAAAAAAAGCAGGGGTTGCAATCCTAGTTTCTGATAAAACAGACTTTAAACCAATGAAGAACAAAAGAGACAAAGAAAGGCATTACATAATGGTAAAGGTATCAATGTATCAAGAAGAGCTATCTATCCTAAATATATATGCACCCAATACGGGAGCACCCAGATTCATAAAGAAAGTTCTTAGAGACCTACAAACAGACTTAGGCTACCACAAAATAATAGTGGGACACTTTAACACCCCACTGTCAATGTTAGACAGATCAACAAGACAGAAAATTAACAAAGATATACAGGACTTGAACTCAGCTCTGGACCAAGCAGACCTAATACACATCTACAGAACTCTCCACCCCAAATCAACAGAATATACCTGCTTCTGAGCACCTCACTGCACTTATTCTAAAATTGGCAGCATAATTGGAAGCAAAACACTCCTCAGCAAATGCAAAAGAATGGAAATCATAACAGTCTCTCAGATGACAGTGCAATCAAATTAGAACTCAGGATTAAGAAACTCACTCAAAACTGTACAACTACATGGAAAGTGAACAACCTGTTCCACAATGACTACTGGGTAACAAAATTAAGGCAGAAATAAAGATGTTCTTTGAAACCAATGAGAACAAAGACACAACGTACCAGAATCTCTGGGACAAATTTAAAGCAGTGTGTAGAGAAAAATTTATAGCACTAAATGCCCACAAGAGAAAGCAGGAAAGATCTAAAATTGACATCCTAACTTACAGTTAAAAGAACTAGAGAAGCAAGAGCAAACAAATTCAAAAGCTAGCAGAAGACAAGAAATAATTAGGATCAGAGCACAGCTGAAGGAGATACAGACACGAAAACCCCTTCAAAAAATTAATGAATCCAAGAGTTGTTTTTTTAAAAAGATCAACAAAATAGATAGACTGCTAACCAGACTAATGAAGAAGAAAGAAACAAGAATCAAATAGACACAATAAAAGGTAAGGGGGCTATCACCACTGATCCTACAGAAATACAAACTACCATCAGAGAATACTATAAACACCTCTATGCAAATAAACTAGAAAATCTAAAGGAAATGGATAAATTCCTGGGCACATACAACCTCCCAAGACTAAACCAGGAAGAAGTCAAATCCCTGAATAGACAAAAAGTTTCAAAATTGAGGAAGTAATTAATAGCCTCCTAACCAAAAAACAAATCCAGGACCAGACAGATTCACAGCCGAATTCTACCAGAGGTCGAAAGAGGAGCTGGTACCATTGCTTCTGAAACTATTCCAAACAAAAGAAAAAGAGGGAATCTTCCCTAACTAATTGTATGAGGCCGGACTTATCCTGATACCAAAACCTGGCAGAGACACAACAAAAAAAACTTTCAGGACAATACCCATGATGAACATCGATGCAAAAATCCTCAATAAAATACTGGGAAACCAAATCCAGAAGCACATCAAAAAGCTTATCCACCACGATCAAGTTGGCTTCATCCCTGGAATTCAAGGCTGATTCAACATACGCAAATCAATAAATGTGATCCATCACATAAACAGGACCAATGAAAAAAAGCACATGATTATTTCAATAGATGCAGAAAATGCCTTTGACAAAAATTCAATGTCCCTTCATGCTAAAAACTCTCAATAAACTAGCTATTGATGGAATGTATCTCAAAATAATAAGAGCTATTTATAACAAACCCATAGTCAATATCATACTGAATGGGCAAAAACTGGAAGCATTCCCTTTGAAAACCAGCACAAAACAAACGTGCACTCTGTCACCACTCCTATTCAACATAGTATTGGGAGTTCTGACCAGGGCAATCAGTCAAGAGAAAGAAATAAAAGGTATTCAATTAGGAAGCGAGGAAGTCAAATTGTCTCTGTTTGCAGATGACATGATTGTATATTCTGAAAACCCCATTGTATCAGCACAAAATCTCCTTAAGCTGATAAGCAACTTCAGCAAAGTCTCAAGATACAAAATCAATTTGCAAAATTCACAAGCATTCCTATACACCAACAACAGACAAACAGCTAAATCATGAGTGAACTCCCATTCACAATTGCTAAAAAGAGGATAAAATATCTAGGAATACAACTTACAAGGGATGTGAAGGACCTCTTCAAGAACTACAAACTACTGCTTAAGGAAATAAGAGAGAACACAAATAAATGAAAAAACATTCCACGCTCATGGATAAGAAGAATCAATATTGTGAAAATGGCCATACTGCCCAAGGCAATTTATGGATTCAATGCTATCCCCATCAAGTTCCCATTGACTTTCTTCACAGAATTGGAAAAAACTACTTTAAATTTCATATGGAACCAAAGAAGACCCCGCATAACCAAGACAATCCTCAGCAAAAAGAACAAAGCTGGAGGCATCATGCTACCTGACTTCAAACTATACTACAAGGCTACAGTAACCAAAACAGCATGGTACGGGTACCAAAACAGAGATATAGACCAATGGAACAAAACAGAGGCCTCAGAAATAACACCACACAGCTAAAATCATCTGATCTTTGACAAACCTGACAAAAGCAACGGGGAAAGGATTCCCTATTTAATAAATGGTGTTGGGAAAACTTGCTAGCCATATGCAGAAAGATGAAAGTGGGTCCCTTCTTTACACCTTATACAAAAATTATCCCAAGATGGATTAAAGACTTTAAGGTAAAACCTAAAACCATAAAAACCCTAGAAGAAAACCTAGGCAATACCATTCAGGACATAGGCATGGTCAAAGACTATATGACTAAAACACCAAAAGCAATAGCAAAAAAAGCCAAAATTAACAAATGGGATCTAATTAAACTAAAGAGCTTCTGCACAGCTAAAGAAACTATCATCAGAGTGAACAGGCCACCTACAGAATGGGAGAAAATTTTTGCAATCTATCCATCTGACAAAGGGCTAATATCCAGAATCTACAAAGAACTTAAACAAATTTACAAGAAAAAAAACAAACGACCCCATCAAAAAGTGGACAAAGGATATGAACAGACACTTCTCAAAAGAAGACATTTATGCAGTCAACAAACATATGGAAAAAAGCTCATCACCACTGGTCATTAGAGAAACGGAAATCAAAGCCACAATGAGATACCATCTCACACCAGTTAGAATGGCAATCATTAAAAAGTCAGGAAACAACAGATGCTGGAGAGGATGTGGAGAAACAGGAACACTTTTACACTGTTGGTGGGAGTGTAAATTAGTTCAATCACTGTGGAAGACAGTGTGGCAATTCCTCAAGGATTTGGAACTAGAATTACCATTTGACCCAGCCATCCCATTACTGGGTATATACCCAAAGGATTATAAATCATTCTACTATAAAGACACATGCACATATATGTTTATTGCAGCACTGTTCACAATAGCAAAGACTTGCAACCAACCCAAATGGCCATCAATAATAGACTGGATAAAGAAAATGTGGCACATATACACCCTGGAATACTATGCAGCCATAAAAAGGATGCGTTCATATCCTTTGCAAGGACATGGATCAAGCTGGAAACCATTATTCTCAGCAAGCTACCAAGAGAACAGAAAACCAAATACCGCATGTTCCGACTCATAAGTAGGAGGTGAACAATGAGAACACATGGACGTGAGGGTGGGGGGGCATCACACACTGGGATCTGTGGGGGATGGGGGGCTAGGGGGGGACGAATAGCATTAGGAGAAATACCTAATGTAGTTGACGGGTTGATGGGTGCAGCAAACCACCATGGCACGTGTAACAAACCTGCACGTTCTAGACATGTATTCCAGAACTTAAAGTATAATAATAAATAAAAAAGAAACAGAAGAGAATAATTAAGATAAAGGCCATGAATGCTATAGTAAAATGCCTAGATTTATTTTATAGAATGACAAAGAGTAAATGAAAACTTTTGAACTATTAGTGACATAAATAGAGAATTGCTTTAGGAAGATTAATCTGGCATTAAGAGTGCTATATTAATTGGAGGTAGAAAGATGTATCATGAGACTTTTGCAGAAGACTGAGGATGATCGTGCTGTGCAACACAGCAGTGCCAGTGGGATTAAAAGGAAAATTATGTAATGATATCACAATGAAATAAAATGATCAAAATTTATGACTGACATGATATGAAGAAAAATTTGGAAAGAGACTAAGACTAGAGAAGAATAATATTGGTTCAAGAAACTGATGCAGGCAAAATCAAAGTCAGTACCTGGAAGATATAAGAGAAAAAAGTGTTACTTATGGGTCATGTTTTAAAAATTTAAGTAAACAACACTTTTGCTTTGGCTTCATATTCTCCCTTCCAAGGTGGCTACATCTTGTCTTCCTCTGTTTATGAGCTACCTTTGACAAATGGAATAATTCAGTAAATCGTATTCTTCTGTAATGTGTTTTATTATTCATTTAATATACATTTATTGAGTTCATAGTAAATGTTAGGCATTATGTTAGGTAGTAACAATGATGAACAAAATAAATGCAGTGCCTACCCTCATTGTAGATATAGAGTAATAGAGAAGACAGATACTTAAAAAATAATTGCTCAAATAACTATTTAATATGATTGTTATGCATATTATTAAGCAAAAGTAGAGATGGCTACGAAAGTTTACAAAAGGAGGAAATAACCTAATCTGGCAAGAGGTTCTGGGAATGGTGCCCTGACAAATTAAACTAATATTTAATTTAATAGTTGAAGGATGAGTAGGAGTTAGCTAAATTAGAAAGGAGAGCAAGTGAGCCTGGGCAACATGGAGAAAACCTCTCTACAAAAGTTAAGAAAAAAATATTAGCCAGGCATGGTTGCGTGAGCCTATAGTACCAGCTCCATGGGAGACTGAGGTGGGCAGATCACTTGAATCCCAGGAGGTGAAGTTCTGATTGTACCACTGCACTCCAGCCTGGGCAACAGAGTGAGACCCTATCTCAAAAAAAAAAAAAAAAAAAATGGCCGGGCGTGGTAGCTCACACCTGTAATCCCAGCACTTTGGGAGGCCGAGATGGGCGGATCACAAGGTCAGGTTATCGAGACCATCCCAGCTAACACGGTGAAACCCCGTCTCTACCAAAAATACAAAAAATTAGCTGGGCATAGTGGCGGGCACCTGTAATCCCAGCTACTCGGGAGGCTGAGGCAGGAGAATGGTGTGAACCCGGGAGGCGGAGCCTGCAGTGAGACGAGATCACGCCACTGCACTCCAGCCTGGGCGACTGAGCGAGACTCTGTCTCAAAAAAAAAAAAAAAAAGAGAGAGAGAGAGGAGAAAGGGAGAAAGTATGTGTGTTTATATTACAGGTGAAAAGAATATCTCACATACAGGAAGCAGTATAAGCAAGGATTATGAGGGCAACAGATCTTAGTACATTTTAGGGATAGAAAAGGTTGGTGTGGACGGAGCAAAGTGAGCAAGAGAGGGAGATGATTAGTGAAAGATGAGTGTCTTAACTCCTTTGTGTTGCTATGAAGGAACACCTAAGACTGAGTAACTAATTTTTTTTTAGTTTTATTTGACTTATGCGTGGCACTGGCATTGCATCTGATAAGGGCACAGGCTGCTTCCATTCATGGTGTCAAAAAGGAGCCAGTCTGTAGAGAGATTATGTGGCAAGAAATGAAGTGAGAGAGACAGAAGGGAGGTGTCAGGACCTTTTTTTTTTTTTTTTTTGAGACGGAGTCTCGCTCTGTCGCCCAGGCTGGAGTGCAGTGGCGCAATCTCGGCTCACTGCAAGCTCCGCCTCTGGGGTTCACGCCATTCTCCTGCCTCAGCCTCTCCGAGTAGCTGGGACTACAGGCGCCCGCCACCACGCCCGGCTAATTTTTTTTTTGTATTTTTAGTAGAGACGGGGTTTCACTGTGGTCTCGATCTCCTGACCTCGTGATCCGCTCGCCTCGGCCTCCCAAAGTGCTGGGATTACAAGCGTGAGCCACCGCGCCCGGCCATCAGGACCTTTTTAACAACCAACTCTCATTGGAACTAGTAGAGTGAGGACTCACTCATTACATGAGGACCACACCAAGCCATTCATGAGGGATCTGCCCTCATGACCCAAACACCTCCCATTAGGCCCCACCTTCAACAGTAGATTAAGTTTCAACATGAAGTTTGGGGAAGTCAAATATCTAAACCATAGCCATGAGGATGGAAAAACAGGCAGGAACCATATTATCTGAATCCTGTAGATTTTTACATTTATCCACAGAGCAATGGAAAGATATTAAGGGCCTATAACAAAGTTTTTTTTGTTTCTGTTTTTACAATCTGGTGAAAGTGTGATACTGGAATGGAGAAAGTCAAGATTAGAAACAGGAAAACAAGTTTAGAGGCTGTTTGTCTAAGTCTAGGCAATTTATCATGGTAGCTTCAAGTAGTAGCAATACAGTTTGAGAGACATGAACACATTCAAGACATATTTTGCACATTTGGGAAGTAGAATTGGCAAGATTTGATAATAAAGTGGATGTGAGGAGTAAGGTAGAAGGATTGTTAAGGATGGCTCCCAGGTTTCTGAAAAGGGCAACTCAGTGATTAAAAAACCATTTGCTGATAAAGTGTGGATGTTGTCCCCACCCAAATATCATGTTGAAATGTAAGTCCCAGTGTTGGAGGTGGGGTTTGGTGGGAGGTGATTGGATCACGAGGGTGAATTTTTCATGAATGGTTTAGCACTATCCACTTGGTACTGTCCCTTCACAGTAGTGAGTGAGTTCTCATTAGATCTGGTCATTTTTAAGTGTGTGACACCTCCCCTCTATCTTTCTGCTTTCACCATGTGGCACGCCTGCTCCCCGTTTGCCTTCTGTCAAGATTGTAAGCTTCCTGAAGCCTCCCCAGGAGCCCAGCAAGCATCTGCAGCATGCTTCCTGTAAAGCCTGCAGAATGTGAGCCAATTAAGCCTCTTTTCTTTATAAATTACCCAGTTTCAGGTATTGTTTTATAGAAATGCAAGAATGATTTAACACACTTGCCAAGATAGTTAACATTAGAGAAGAAACTGGTTTTATAGGAGCAGATTATGGGTTCAGTTTTTTACTGTGAGGCGCCTATGTAGATTATTCAAATAAACCATAGTATATGAGTTTGGAGATCAATGTGGATCTAATGCTTCAGTGAAACATTATTGGGGAAAGAATTTCTGATAGCAAGGATAAGGTGATGTAAAAACACTTTTCCTTATCTATAGCTTAATATATTAGATGAAATAAAACCTTCATTTAAAGTGAATCTGTGAGCATAAAAACTATATATATTTTATTCATTTAATTAACATTCTGGTTAGAAGAAATTATCTTTTCAAAGAAAGCTCAATTAATTTATCTAATAATAGGGTTGTTACTCTTATTCATTTAAATGAAAGTAAGAATTGTCCAAGGTTTAACTTCTTCCTATACAGAAGCATAACATTTGGCAGGTTAATGTGCCATTACAACCACTTTCTTTTTACTTTCTAGACAAATAACATTTTTCCATGGAATAACTGCAGATGACAAAAGATATGTAGTTAATAAACTGCCATTTAAAAGACACCATCCACCTCAAAGGATCAAATATTCAAGAAATAAATAAATTGTTAAAATATAAGTTGTCTTGGAATTTATTGCATCCAGCACTTCTCTAATACATGAGTCCTTTCCATAGCTGAATATTTTCTGCTAAGTTTTGTTTGAAATCTTCTAAAAAAAAAAAAGAAACTGTATTTAAAGAGCAATAATTTTATACAATCATTTTATCCATTTATTTCTTCATTCATTTGTAAGTTCATTTATTCATATATTCTAATTTAACAAAGCACTGTGCTAGAGGCCACATAGGGGAAAGTTGAATAAAATGATAAATCAGATATGGGTACATGCTTCTCAAGACACTTAAAACCTGGCAAATACGAAAGAAAATTGCTATAATACAAGAAAAAATAAGTGATAAAAGAAAGCATATAAATAAAATATCATAGTATTCAGGAGATGAAGAGTCCTCTTTTAGCTAGTAAACAACTTAAGGCTTATAGCAGACATTGTGGTTTGCCTCCCTAGCAATTATTTTTTTTTTGTCAATTACAAACAGCCATGAAATTGATGACCTGCAAACTCCAGGGGAGGACCCTGACCAACTTAGATCAGAGGTAAGCTCTGATGATCTAATCTAATCAGCATTTATCAGCCCATATGACTGAGAATATCACCTAAGCTATTTTAGTATGAAGCTGAGAACTTTTATTGAATTGGAGGTGAGTGGGTGGAGAGAGTGGGGAGATGCTTTCTTTTTCTTGCTCTGTGTGATGTGGAATGTTAATGTAAGGCTTAAAATTGCTCCAACATTGTGTAACCCTAAAGGAAATCAACCTAAGGGCAGAGATCACATGAAGGAATAAAGACACAAGGGAACTGTGTATAAATGAATCTGGCACCTCATGAAATTGTACATGAACCTTTTCCTTTATCTTAACTTTTCTGTGTCATAAACCTATAAATTTCCTTTATTATAGCAATTTGAGTGGCTCTCTGCTACTTATAATCAAAACTATTCTAACTACAAAAATATTCATAAAGAAAATAGCATCTGACCTAGAGTTTGAAAAATAGTTAAGATTTTAGCATAAAAGGATGAAGGGAAGCATTCCAGACAGAGGAAATAAACACTTAGGAAATTAGGAAATTTCTGCAGCACCTCAGTTTGACTCTAATAGAGACTGAATATAGATGTAGCCTGAAAGTGATGGTTGGGTAAAATGTTCCAGAGTAAATGAATGCCTGGCTATGACAATTTCATTCTATAGACCGGTGATTCCAAATATTAATAATCACGCCTTTACTAGAAAAGGATCTCACTCAACACCTTTCTCTTTATTCATTCATTTATGAAATATATACTCTTAATTATTATGACAATGCAAATAAAGTTTTAATATATTTTTCCCATATCTTAGCGTATCATCTTGTATATTCACTTAAATATGTCTGTTCCTACTTAGAATCTACTGTAACAGACAATGACAAACCACTGCAAAGTACACAAGAGCATAATGGGATAACAACCACAGCTTAGAAGCATCTATCTGAGAGCAACATCTAAAATGGATTAAAATAGATATTACTGGAAATAGGGGGATTTGTTAGAGTATTTTTTGCAAGAAGCCAGTAATTAAAGAATAACTGGAAATTTTAATCTTTAAGGCTTTGGACCATTCTAATAAGATTAACTTTTTCTATTTTACAATCAGTTAACTGTTTAATAGTATTTTTTTAAAAAAAATTCTTATTTAGTGAGTTGCATAATTTCTTCAATATCTAACATTTTTTGAATATCTGATAAGAATGTAAAATTAAAAGCTTTCATACAGGTAAAAGATGTATAGCAAGTTTTTATAAAAATCAGTTAACTGGAACATTTTTAAAAATTAATCTTATTAAGATGGTCCAAAGCCTTACTTTTCCATGAAACTTCCAGTTAGAGAAGCAAAGAAATCTATAACATGATTAAAAGATATGTATATCAAGATATTTAAGGCAGTGGGCCAAGTCTACTAAACCCTCTCATGTAGAAACTTCCTCTTCACCTTAGAAGATGTGCAAAGACAGAAAATCTATCAGAGAGCCACTCTTCAAATGTTACTAGCACCTATAAAAGATTTTTCTTGAAAAAAAAAATTCAAATTTTATTTTATGTTTGGGGAGTATATGTGAAAGTTTGTCACATAGTAAACGCATGTCACAGGGGTTTGTTGTAAAGATTATTTTATCACCCAGGTATTAAGCCCAGTACCCAATAGTTATCTTTTCTCCTCCTCTCACTCCTTCTTCCCTTCACCCTCAAATACGTCCCAGTGTCAGTCGTTGCTTTGTGTTCCTAAGTTCCCATCATTTGGCTCCCAGTTATATGTGAGAACATGCGGTATTTGGTTTATGTTCCTAAATAATTCTACCATAAAGACACATGCATATGAATGTTTATTGCAGCACTATGAAAAATAGCAAAGACATGGAATCAACCTAAATGCCCGTCAATGACAGATTGGATAAAGAAAATGTGATACATATACATCATGGAATACTAGGCAGCCATAGAAAAGAACAAGATCTATGTCATTTGCAGGAAGATGGATGGAGCTGGAGGCTGTTATCCTCTTGAAAAACTGTTTACTTACATCTTAATGTTTATTGTTATATAGCTATTGTTTGGCATGTCCGCACAAAGAAACTCTCCTTCTACTTTTCATCACAAAGTCCTGAGAAAAACAGTCAGCTGGGAAACCCGAGTTTCCCTGCAAGCTCTGTCACTAAGAGTGGTAAGGTTTAGAGCATTTTAACCTACCTAAAACGCCGTGTCTTATTTGTCATTAAAATCTCTCCAAGCTTAGATTTAACACTATTTCATAGCTTAGTCATACATATATATATATATAGAGAGAGAGAGAGAGAGAGAAATACATATATATATTCAAAAAACAATTTTTTTTTTGAGACGGAGTCTCGCTCTTCTCCAGGCGAGAGTGCAGTGGTGTGATCGCAGCTCATTGCAACCTCTGACTCTCTGATTCAAGCGATTCTCCTGCCTCAGCCTCCCAAGTAGATGGGATTACAGGCACATGCCACCACACCCAGCTAATTTTTGTATTTTTAGTAGAGACAGGGTTTCACCACGTTGGCCAGGATGGTCTCAATCTCCTCACCTTGTGATCCAGCCGCCTCGGCCTCCCAAAGTGCTGGGATTACAGGCATGAGCCACTGCGCCCAGCCCAAATATTTTTTTTAATACATTCAGTTCTGTGATACATGTGCACAATGTGCACATTTGTTACATAGGTATACACACGCCATGGTGGTTTGCTGCACCCATCAACCTGTCATCTACAATAGGTATTTCTCCTAGTGCTATCCCTCCCTCCCCTAGGCCCCCACCACCAGACAGGCCTTGGTGTCTGATGTTCCCCTCCCAGTGTCCATGTATTCTCATTGTTCAACTCCCAATTATGAGCGAGAACATGAAGTGTTTAGTTTTCTGTTCCTGTGTTAGTTTGCTGAGAAGGAGGGTTTACAGCTTCATCCATGTCCCTGCAAAAGACATGAACTCATTATTTTTTATTGCTGCATAGTATTTCATGGTATGTGTGTGCCACATTTTCTTCATCCAGTCTTGATGGGCATTTGGGTTGGTTTCAAGTCTTTGCTACTGTGAACAGTGCTGCAATAAACATACGTGTGCATACATCTTTATAGTAGAAATTATAACTGGCATGAGATGGTATCTCATGGTTTTGATTTGCATTTCTCTAATGACCAGTGATGATGAGTTTTCATATGTTTATTGGTCACATAAATGTCTTCTTTTGAGAAGTGTCTGTTCATATATTTGGCCCACTTTTTGATGTGGTTGTTTTTTCTTGTAAATTTGTTTAAGTTCTTTGTAGATTCTGGATACTAGCCCTTTGTCAGATGGATAGATGGCAAAAATTTTCTCCCATTCTGTAGGTTGCCTGTTCACTCTGATGATAGTTCTTCTTTTGCTGAACAGAAGCTCTTTAGTATAATTAGATCCCATTTGTCAATTTTGGTTTTCATCGCCATTGCTTTTAGTGTTTTAGTCATGAAGTCTTTCACCATGCCTATGTCCTGAATGGTATTGCCTAGGTTTTCTTCTAGGATTTTTATAGTTTTAGGTTTTAAGTTTAAGTCTTTAATCCATCTTGAGTTAATTTTTGTATAAAGTTTAAGGAAGGGGTCCAGTTTCAGTTTTCTGCATATGGCTAGCCAGTTTTCCCAATACCATTTATTAAATAGGGAATCCTTTCCCCATTACTTGTTTTTGTCAGGTTTGTCAAAGATCAGATGTTTGCAGATGTGTGGCATTATTTCTGAGGTCTCTTTTCTGTTCCATTGGTCTATTTATCTGTTTTTGGTACCAGTACCATACTGCACTCCTATTCAACATAGTATTGGAAGTTCTGGCCAGGGCAATAAGGCAAGAGAAAGAAATAAAGGTATTCAAATAGGAAGAGAGAAAGTCAAATTGTCTCTGTTTGCAGATGACATGATTGTATATTTAGAAAACCCTATCGTCTCAGCCCAAAATCTTCTTAAGCTGATTAGCAACTTCAGGAAAGCCTCAGGATACAAAATCAATGTGCAAAATTCACAAGCATTCCTATACACCAATAATAGACAAACAGCCAAATCATGAGCGAACTCCCATTCACAATTGCTTTAAATAGAATAAAATACCTAGGAATAAAACTTACAAGGGATGTGAAGGACCTCTTCAAGGAGAACTACAAACTACTGCTCAAGAAAATAAGAGAGAACACAAACAAATGGGAAAACATTCCATGCTCATGGATAGGAAGAATCAATATCATGAAAATGGCCATACTGCCCAAGGTAATTTATAGATTCAATGCTATCCCCATCAAGCTACCATGGACTTTCTTCCCAGAATTAGAAAAAGCTACTTTAAATTTCATATAGAACCAAAATGAGCCCGTATAGCCAAGACAATCCTAAGCAAAAAGAACAAAGCTGGAGGCATCATGCTACCTGAGGTCAAATAGTTTTTACTTAAAGTGTTAAATTACTTTGGATCTCTTGGGGAAAAAAACAATAATTGCTTACTGCTTTGTTAATTGCTAGCCAGAAATTTACCTCCCTTAAATATTAGCCTCTGAAATATGTGCCTTCTACTCTTCTAAGAGCATGCTTGAAGTTCCTGAGAAATATGATGTCAAAGATACCACATGTATGCACATTTTTAATTCATAGCTAGGCCCCTGATCACAAACTCTATCTACTTTCTTCTCCTACAAAGCAACAGTCTTTTTAACTCTTAATTGTAAATCCTGGAGCAGGGCCAACTCTACAGATTCATTTCCTATTTCCTTTACTCTTAGCCCCCCCATATATCTTTGCTTGACCTTTCCAAGTGGAGGGTCTTTTGATAAGAACACACACTGGCTTTTTTAACATTGCAAAACACAGAAGAAAAACTTATCACCATAAGGGAGAAGATAATCTTGACCTCCTTACTTCCAATAAAAGTCCATCTCTTGCATGGTACCTAAGTTGTTTGCCTTTTAGATGTCATGCCAAAGCTTTCTATGTACACACATACAAATATATCATTTACATATAATCACCTCAACAGGCAGGCTGTCATAATAAATAGTTTATAGCTGAGCTATGAAAGCATAGACAGGCTGGACAAGTAGGCCAACATCACCCATTTGAGAACTGTGGAGCGTTTAAGAATCACCCATTTGAGAATTTAGAGTGAAAAGAGTGAGGGTATATGACACCACAACAGCCCATGTGGCCATGTTTGTTTACCTACAACATCTTAGTAAAGTCATTTATGATAAAATCATAACTAGAAATCTGTTGGGAGCTTCATATTTAGGTAACTTTTGGCACAGAAACTTGTCAAAAGTTTTGTTGAATTCAAATCAACCAAATAGTTCACACTTACCATATTTATATTTTATCATCTCACACACCCAGAGAAGAGTAAATATGCATGTTCCTTATATGAAGTACATATACTTTGACCATTTATGTTAAATACACTTTGGGAGATGTTTTACATAGATTATCTCAAAATATAATTCTATGTTTTACATAGATAATTCTCAAAGTATAAAATAAATAAAACTATTTTATAAATAAAACTGTTTTCATTTTTTAATTGAAAAAATAAACCAGTTAATTTAAACAACTTGTCAAAAGTCACCCAGTTTTTATTTAGTGATATAGGGATTCAAACAGTTTCACTCTGTAGCCCATGCTCTTTTTTATACCGTATTATTTTTCCTTTCTGCCATAAATTACGTTTCCTTAAGTGTTCCTTAAATCCACACCATTTCTTGGGAAAAAAAAAGGGACATTATTTTTATTACACAAAAATAATGATATATTCTTATTAAGATAGACATTGTGTCAATGCTGTATTTATATAATCCTATTTAATCCTGTATCAACATTGTAGGCCAGGCATGCTGGCTCACACCTGTAATCACAGCACTTTGGGAGGCTGAGGCAGGAGGATCATTTGAGCTCAGGAATTCGAGACCAGCCTGGGCAACATGGTGAAAACTCGTCTCTCCAAAAAATACAAAAATTAGACAGGCATGGTGGCATGCACCTATAGTCCCAGCTACTTGGGGAAGCTGAGTTGGGTGGATCACTTGAGCCCAGGAGCTCAAGTCAGCAGTAAGTCATGATTGCACCACTGCACTCCAGCCTGGGCAACAGAGCAAGATCCTGTCTCAACAACAAACAAACAAAAAAGAAATACCAAAAAACAATGAGAGGTAGATATTATTACTCCTACATCACAGACAAAGGAATTGAGGCTCAAAGATAACAAACTTGCTCAAGGCTCCATGGCAAGCAAGCAATGAACCAGAATTGTTCACAAATGCAAACATTTGACACAAAAGATTATACTTTTAACCATTACACTAGTGTGTGCAGATCTAAAATTGCTTAGAATAAATTTTATTTATGGAGGTTATACCAGAATTCTGCCAGTTCCCTAGTACAAAAATTAAGGAAGCATTAAAAATAATAAAGATAATAATGGGGGAAACTGTGCAGTATAGGGAAAGAGGGAAAGAGAAGGAGTATATGAGAGTTCTGTATACATTCTACTAATTTTTCAATATACCTAATACTGCTTTTTTCAAAAGTCCATTGATGTTTTAAAAAATAAAAATTATATGATTTTACTTTAAAAATTCCTTAAAATCATTAAGTGAAGGCTTTGTGGAACTAAGTTATTGATAAGATCTAAAACATTGTAATCACAGTTCTGTGAACTGTAAGGAGCCAAGTAGAATGATCACAAATAGGTGATTTTCCCCATAACAAACATACAACTAGTTTTGGAAGGTGTGGAGAGGTGGTTTAAACAAAAAGTGTCTGCAAAAATCTACCACATAAAAGTCAGTTTTTAATATTAACAAAACTGAATACTTTTTTTCTCTTGCAAGATCTATTTCCTTGATTCCTGCACCTGACTCTTCAGTTCTTGGTGCCTTGTTGACAATACTGGTCATTGGTATTTCACAGTATCATGCCACTAGACTTTATTTTCACTGTTGCATAGGTCCTTCAAACAATTTGGTTTCCAGCTGAGGAATATAGATCATACAAATAATAATAATGTTAAAATTTACATTATAGTAATAGTTTTCATATTAAATTTTAAGTCAAAAAATTATAAACTGAAACATAATCCACTTCTAATAAGTAATGTATATATTATGGCTTCTTTTTAAACTTTTTAATGCCAATTTACTTAATCCTAATTCAAATACATCATTTAATTTTTACTAATAATCATACTGTTACTACATAAAAATTACATTTTTTATAATAAAAAAATGATAATGTCTTTGGCCTCAGTAAGTGACTGAGCATAGTCTTAAATGACTATAATCTTGCTATTCAGTTCAGTAAATATATCACTAGCCACTTTTTCTGACATATTTATGTATAAGTATTGTTTGTGAATTGAACACTGCTACTTTACATGCTTCTTAGTTGATTTTATTTCAAAGCACAAATGGAAACACATATTTAGTTCCTTCTACAATTGTTACTTTAAAATACGTACCGTCGCTTATCTTACATCTTCATGAGTTACAGTCTGGACTCGAAACATGACCAAATCAGACCTTGCGAAGTATTAAAAATGTAAATAAACTTTAAAAAATAAAGCTTACGTGATACAGTAACAGAAGGATATGCTGATTTTAAAATGGACAAAATTAGATCTATATTTTTGCAGGCAGGGAATGCTAGGAAGAAACAAGAATAATACTTTCATAAAGATTTTATTTTTTATTAATAATAGTTGTGCATATTTTGGGGATACATGTAGTATTCTGATACAATATATAATGAACAAGCCAGGGAAATTGGGGCATCCATCACCCCAACCATTCACTTCTTCTTTATGTTGGAAACATTTCAATTGCTCTCTTCCAGCAATTTTGAACTATACAGAAAAATTATTGTTAACTATAGTTGCCCTATTCTACTATCAAACACTAGATCTCATTCCTTCTAACTAAATGTGTTTTTGTACTCATTAGCTAATGACTTTTCTCTCCTCCTCAACTCTTCCCAGCCTCTGGTAGCCATGAATCCGCTCTATCTCCATAAGCTCCACTATTTTAGCTTCCACATATGAGTAAGAGCATGTGGTATTTGTCTTTCCATGCCTGGCTTATTTCACTTAACATAATGACTTCCAGTTCTATCCCTGTTGCTGTAAATGAAAGGATTATATTATTTTTAATGGCTAATAGGCCGCTGTGTATATGTATCATATTTTCCTTATTCATTCATCTGTTGATGAACACAGGCTAATTCCAAAATTTGACTATAGGGAATAATGCTGTAATGAACACGGGAGTGCACGTATCTCTTTGACATACTGACGTCCTTTCTTTTGGATATATACTCAGCAGTGAGATTGCTGAATCATATGGTAGTTCTGTTTTTATTTTTTTTGAGGAACCTTCATACTCTTTCCTATAGTGGCTGTACTAATTTACATTACCACCAACAGTGTATGAGTATTCCTCTTTCTCTGTGTCTTGCCAGGTATCCACTTTTATTTTGTTTTTTGGTAAAAGCCATTTTAACTGGAGTGAGAAAATATCTTACGGTTTTGATTTGCATTTCCCTGATGATTAATGATGTTGAGCATTTTTTCATATAACTATTGGCCATTTGTGTGTCTTCTTTTGAGAAATATCTTTTAAGATCTTTTGTTTTTTTAATCCAATTACTTGAAAATATCTTGCTATTGAGTTGCTTGAGTTCTTTATACATTCTGGTAATTAATCCCTCATTGGATAGAGTTTGCAAATATTTTCTCCCATTACGTAAGTTGTCTCTTCGCTTCGTTAATTACTTCCTTTGCTGGGCAGAAGCATTTTAGCTTGACATGATCCCATTTGTTTATTCTTGCTTTTGTTGCCTGTGCATTTGAGGACTTATCTAAAAAATCTTTGCACAGAACAATGTCCTGAAACATTTCCCCAATGTTTTCTTCTAGTAGTTGTGTGGTTTCAGTTCTTACATTTAAGTCTTTAATTCATTTAGATTTGATTTTTGCATAAGGTAAGAGATAGGAATCTAGCTTTTTCCTTGTGCATAAGTTATCCAATTTTCCCAGCACCATTTATTGAAGAGACTTTCCTTTCCCCCATGTATGTTCTTGGCATCTCTGTCAACAATGAATTGGTTGTAAATGTGTGGATTTATTTCTGGGTTCTTTAAGGAATAATGTGCATTTTTAAAGAAACATATTTTTTAAAGACAGGAAAAGAATTATTGGATTGACTAAGGAACTTTCTTTATGCTAATATAGAATAAGTATTATAGAGCACTAATAGTAAAAGTAATTAGATATTACAGTAGCCCAAATATTATTGCAGTTATCCAATAATTCTTTCAAATATAAGTGGAGGAGTAGGTATATAGAGAAAGCCTCTCTATGGAAGTGACATTTGAGCTGAGACATGAAGGAACAGGATAGCATAAATAGGCAAAAGTGTTCTCCAAGGAGTGAGGACAGCAAGTGTAAATGCCCTAAGGATTTTGCTTTCATTTAAGAGTATATAGTGGGTGAGAGAGAAATTGGCATGAGATGAGGCTGAATGTAGGACAGATACAGATTACTCACAGCCTTGTAACTATTAAAAGATATTTGAAATGTAGTATAAATGCGTAAGAACCATTAGGAGGGTTTTACAAAGTAGTAGCATGACACAACTTGAGTTCTGAAATAATTATACCGTGTGATGTGTAAAGAATTTGCCATAGAAGGGTATCTTACTCCAGCTGAGCTGCTATGACAAAATAACATAGACTGGGTGGCTTAAACAATAAGCATTTAAAAGTTACCTCTCAAAGGCCCCATCTTCAAATACAATCACACTGAGGGGTTAGGGATTCCATATATTAATTTGGGGGGATGCAACTCAGTCTATAGCAGAGGACAAAATGAAAGTGATAGATATCCATTATTTTTGCCTTCTCAATATCCATTTCCTCTTCTCTTGGAAAAAAAAATGCCTTGAAAGTCCCTTAGGGATTGATCTTTTCCTTTTCTGTTTTGTTTTTTCTTTTTTTTTTTTTTTCTTTTTTTTTTTTTTTTTTTTTTTGTCCTTGTGGTTTGGGTGGGGATGACTCCACTTAAGCCAAAATTCCACATAGTTCCTTTTCACAAACAAGAGTAGTGTTTCCCTCTGGTCCCATAGATGGCTCTGGGATCCCCATATGAGCCAAGTCAGCTTAGACTCTCACTAGAGCAAATAATTGGAAAATAGAAATGGCCTTTCTCTAAGAAGGAAAACTTAACTAAAACTGAAATCAATGCCCTTGGGAGATGCTTGTAGTAATCTATATGGGGATGACGGTGACTTTATTTTGAAAGGTGAAAGGAGATAAAGAAAAGTTGGCAGTGGTAAACACATCTTTAAAGTAGATTTGACTTGCCTTTCTAATGGAATCGATGGAAATAATGAAGAAAAACACTTCAACTTTTGCTTTATGAGATAGACTGGTGCCAAATAGTATGAGGGAAAAAAAACTTGTTTGGTGAATAAGACAATCAATAAGTGTTGTCTTGAACTTGTTAAATCTAAGACATTGTTGGCACTTTTTTTTTCCCGTCACTCTGTCACCCAGGCTGGAGTGCAGTGGCACGATCTCGGCTCACTGCAACCTCTGCCTCCTGGGTTCTAGCAATTCTCCTGCCTCAGCCTCCCGAGTCGCTGGGATTACAGGCACACACCGCCATGTCCAGCTAATTTTTTGTATTTTAGTAGAGACGGGGTTTCACCATATTGCCCAGGCTAGTCTTGAACTCCTGAGCTCAGGCAATCCACCCGCCTTGGCCTCCCAAAGTGCTAGGATTACAGGCGTGAGCCACTGAGCCTGGCCTTTTGGCACTTTTGAGTGGATATGTCAATAAATCAATTGTATACATGAATCTGGATCTTAGGAGAGAGGTATAAACTATATACATGTGAGTCAAAATTAGATCAGGTATGGAGTTAATATAAACAGAGATTTTAAGACTTTCCAGATCAAATCTTAAGGCACTTCAACAAAGTAGACTGAAAAGGAGCAGAGTTGAAGACAAAAATAAGGATTGTCATTATTCATTATTGTAAATCATAAAGAATAATCTTAGAATACGCTTCATAAAAATACTAAATATGGTCTTTTCTATCAAAAAACATCTGCTATCCCTTGGGGCTATCAAAGCACATGTCCATATGAAGCTACCACAGTGTTTTCAGAAAATTGTGTATTCTGAAAATGTCTATTCACTGGCACTGAAAAAAAGTTTTCAGAGTTGACTGATAATGCTTCCAGAAAAAATAAATGCTACAGATTCTGAATACTTCATGAAGCTACGGGGTTTTTCCAACCTTGAAACTAATTTCAATTCATTTTGAGAGCTATGAGAGAAAGTTACAAGAGCTGTTACTGAGCAAAGGCCAATTTAGTGAGGAAAGCATCAATAATTTGTCATATTTCCTCTGCCTTTTTTAAGTGCAGAGTCAAATATTCTGCCTTGCTGAGGGCTTAATAAAAATAAACACACTATATAAAGTTTTACATAAATAGTTCTAAATTTAGGCAAAATATAATTATTTATACTATTGTACAACAAAATTATTAGTTTATACTTAATGACAAACCATTATTTAATTTCTATAAGATAAAAAGGCAAATTCAAAATGATGAATTATACCAAATAGTAGGTACTTAACAGCAATAGACAGAGAGAGACGGCAGGAGTGAGGGTCTCACTCTGTCACCCAGAATGGAGTGCAGTAGCCCAATCATGGCTCACTTAATCTTCAACCTCTCAGGCTCAAGCATTTCTCCCACCGCAGCCTCTTGAGTAGCTGGGACTGCAGGCAGGTGCCACCATGTCTGGCTTTTTTTTTTTAAAGAAACAGAATCTCACTATGTTGCCTAGGCTGGTCTTAAATCCCTGGGAGCAAGCAATCCTCCTACCTTGGTCTCCCAATGTACTGGGATTGCAGGCAAGAGCCACCTTATCCAGCCACAATATGTTTTTATAAGGCAAAGTAACTCCATATATTAGACCAAGGTGCATCATCCTGAAAATAATATAAATGTCCTGAATTGAAAGGAATAGAGGATATTCATTTAACAAATAACATGGTTGTCTAGGCACTGGAAACACTATCCTAAACAACAGAGATAGAATCATAGTTATTGATTTCACTTTCATTAGTAAATGGAAAATAAGTGAATAAGTAAATGGTAGTTTAAGATAATGATAATGACCTTGATGAAAACAGAGAAACATTAGTGACTGGGGTGAAGGATAGCTCTACCCACAGGGTGTGTATGGAAACTGTGGCCAATGTGCATCCCCTCCTACTTTCAATGGAGAACTTGTGGCTTGTGCTCATTTACTTATAGTTGCCAGTCACAACTCCTTGTATCGTAGCTGTTGACAATAGAAGGAAAAAGTGTAACCTACCCCATCCCACACCTGCATGATCTCCCTTTCAGACCATATATGTATGAATTCTGTAAGGCCAAAGCATTTCCCTTCCTCAAATGACTATTGGGACTAAATTTGTATATGCCTCACACCCTTCATTTCTACCTCAGCTTCTGTGTGTAGTCTTTGTGAATCGCATGCCATTGTGGCAATTGCATTATGCATATATAAGCATTTTAAGCTATCCCTAGCTCTATTCTCATCCCCATTATTCTCAGTGTGTCTGTTCCCTGACCTGTCATCACACTCCATTCTCCTTTCCCTCCAAAACAATTCCACTGGACTTTCTGAAACTCTTTCTATAAAACTAGTAAATCCCCACAACTCTACCAGCTTCCCCAAACATTCGTTTCGCTAAAAAAGAAAAAAAAAAAAAAATGGATGACGACTGAGAAAACTTCTACAGCTCTCTCAAGTAGAGGCTATTTATTCTTTATCATTCTAGAAAACAATACAAATAATAGCTAACATTTACTGTACACTTCCCTATGTTCAAGCACTATACCAATGATATATACAAACTTATTTCATAAATTTTATGAACTTCATTAAATTATCACTACAATGCGATGGATTAGGTCATTTCATCCACATTTTACAGCTGTGACACTGAGACAAAGAGACATTAAGTAACTTTCTCAGGTCACAGAAGTAAAGAGAGATGAAATTAACAATGGAATCCAGGCAGTCTGAATCCAGAGCTGATATTCTTAGGCAATACCTTCATCTTAGGTAGCTCATGGGTTAGAAATAGGACTAGAGTTCTCATTGCTGCCTAACTCTATAAAATCTCTTCCAGCTTCTTAAACTATTCATTTCCCTTTTTGTTTTCATCTATAAAACTAGGCAATTTATCTCATTTACTGCAAATTTTGGTACCCCAACTCAGTGTATTTCTCTCCTTTTCTATTCTTACTGTCATTTTAGGAAATTCAATGTCCTCATAGACAATCTATTCGGTATCATATTTTAATGGTTCTCTAACTTCCTCATCATTAATGCTATATGTACATCATCTTTGCTGATCTCTTATAATTTATCACTGAAAAAAAATTCCAATTCCAAAGTTACAAACATTCCCCTCTTATGAAAATTTCCATTTACTGCTCAAGAGCCCATTTGTTCTTCAATCTCTTTGAGGCTGTAGCTTCATTGACGTCTCTGTTTTCTTTCAAAATATCAGACTCCTTGTACTTTCAATTACTCCACAGTATTTAATTTCAATCATTTTGTTAATAATACACTAACCTTCCTTGTCAATTTGTTCTTTCTAAGCCTACACCTAGAATCCAACAATCTCTGTGGTCGGTGCCCACCTATGCTTAGACAGCTGAACACTCCTAAATGGATTGACATTTCTACAAACTTAATGAACAACTTCACCTACACCCATCTTAATATAATTCTCTAATCATTGTTATCAACTTCTATGTAAAGTGTTTCAAAATTCCTCCATTCTTACATATCATAATATCCTCTCTATGCCCTCTACTCTCAACAGATGATTGTATTATACTTAACTAAAATGATTAGAGCCATCAGACAGGAATTCTTTAAACATTATGCGGCCAAATTTGATAGTCACATCTGTACCAATCTTTTCCTCCTGCCCTTCTGACACAAATATACATATATTTCCATATATATGTGTCTTTTTTTTTTTTGAGATGGAGTCTTGCTCTGTCACCCAGGCTGCAGTGCACTAAACTGATCTCAGCTCACTGCAACCTCCACCTCCCAGGTACAAACTATTCTCCTGCCTCAGCCTCCCGAGTAGCTGGTATTACAGGCACCTGCCACCATGCCCGGCTAATTTTTGTAGTTTTTAGTACAAAAAATACAAAAGAGACAGGGATTCACCATATTGGCCAACTAGTCTCGAACTCATGATCTCAGGTGATCCACCTGCCTCTGCCTCCCAAAGTGCTGGGATTACAAACGTGAGCCACCTCACCCAGCCATCTCTCTTCCCCTTGAAGGCTAATTCTATTATGTGTAATCTGAGTCCAAGCCCCTCCCATATTCTAAGGAATCTATGCTAACATTTAATTCTTTCACTGTCAAAGAGTATTTCTTTTTTTGTTTTACTGCGACCCACAACAAAAAAATACATATTATTGTTGCAACCTAATATATACATATTACACATGTATATTACATATGTATCATATATAAGTATCATGTATATAACATAAAAAATGCACTTCTGTTTGTGGTCAAAAATTTATATAAATAACCAAAACAAAGATCCATAATATAACATTACCTTACTGTGCGTGATACCATGACACACTGATGTTTTCTGGTTTGTTTTTTTTTTTTTTGAATGGACACCACTTGTTAAATTAATGTTACAACAAACAAATGAGTTAGGACCAGTAGTTGGAACCACAGTGGGCTAGTATATTCCTCCCTAACTTTATCTTTGAATTTTTTCATCTAAAAAATTAAAAATAAAAGACAACTCTTACTTCCAAGTGCTCCTTCAGCCCATAACCTCTGCACATTTAGACATATCAGAATAGTTATTTAAATTAAGTCTCCACTTTTTTGTCCCATTAACTATTTAGAACAATCTAATCTGTCTTTGGCCAAACTACTCCATGAAAACCACTTTCCTCAAGTTTCAGTTAGTTACTTACATGTAAATTCAGTGGACTTGTTTCAGCCTTCGTTGTATTTAATATTTCAACAGCAGCAGCATTTGACAGAATTGATCACTGCCTCCTTCTTGAAACATTATTTTTGCTTCACTTCCATGACACTACATTTCATCAGTTTCCCTCCCTTTTCTCTGCCTACCCCCTTTCAGCCTCTTTTCGCTGGCTCCTCTGCCATCAGACGTTAAAATATTGAAGACCACCTGCTTATCTCACCCTTCTCTATCAGCATTTTCTCAGGCTTCCTTTATGCATTGCTGTAGCTCTCTCTCTCTCATTGTTGGAATTATCAGCTGGTTTCAGGAGAAAAATAAGATGTCTCACTACCACCAGAGTGAACAGGCAACCTACAAAATGGGAGAAAATTTTCACAACCTACTCATCTGACAAATGGCTAATATCCAGAATCTACAATGAACTCAAATTTACAAGAAAAAAAAAACAACCCCATGAAAAAGTGGGCGAAGGATGTGAACAGACACTTCTCAAAAGAAGACATTTATGCAGCCAAAAACACATGAAAAAATGCTCATCATCACTGGCCATCAGAGAAATGCAAATCAAAACCACAATGAGATACCATCTCACACCAGTTAGAATGGCAATCATTAAAAAGTCAGGAAACAACAGGTGCTGGAGAGGATGTGGAGAAATAGGAACACTTTTACACTGTTGGTGGGACTGTAAACTAGTTCAACCATTGTGGAAGTCAGTGTGATGATTCCTCAGGGATCTAGAACTAGATATACCATTTGACCCAGCCATCCCATTACTGGGTATATACCCAAAGGATTATAAATCATGCTGCTATAAAGACACATGCACACGTATGTTTATTGTGGCACTATTCACAATAGCAAAGACTTGGAACCAACCCAAATGTCCAACAACAATAGACTGGATTAAGAAAATGTGGCACATATACACCATGGAATGCTATGCAGCCATAAAAAAGGATGAGTTCATGTCCTTTGTAGGGACATGGATGAAACTGGAAACCATCATTCTCTGCAAACTATCACAAGGACAAAAAACCAAACACCGCATGTTCTCACTCATAGGTGGGAATTGAACAGTGATAACACATGGACACAGGAAGGGGAACATCACACTCCGGGGACTGTTGTGGGGTGGGGGCAGGGGGTAGGGATAGTATTAGGAGATATACCTAATGTTAAATGACGAGTTAATGAGTGTAGCACACCAACATTGCACATGTATACATATGTAAAAAACCTGCACATTGTGTACACGTACCCTAAAACTTAAAGTATAATAATAAAATTTAAAAAAAAAGAAAAAAAAAGATGTCTCTTTATAGGCTAGAGGCCTTTTGGATATCAGATATATAATGAAGTTACCTTCGCCTGGAGAATATAGAAATGTTTTCAATAACCCATAATTCAGATCTTCTTTTGAATGATTTCCAGGTATACACAGTTACTTAACAGAGAAATACTGCCGTTTATATCCCATGTTCATGACCCTGCCACTTTAGCATATTAGAATTGACTGTATAGTTTTGGGCATATCAAATAATATCAAGATTTCATTTACATTTTCTATTTATTTAAATTGAAACTTTCCTTTTCTCCTAATAAGACTTATGCATCCCTGGTAGTTAACAGTTTCTATTAGAAGTTAGCTGGAAGCCTTGAAACTTACATGCTCAGCATCTGAGGGATAGATTTTCATGATACAGGAATCATCACATAAAACTTTCCTAGTTTTGAAAATTCTGTGATCTGTTCCAAGAGATTTGCCAATTTCTTCTCTCTTTAATTGCATTGCCTGGAGTGTGACCAGAAATTCTTTTTTAAATGTCTCAATAACAAAATAAAACTCAGCTTTATCTTTTTGTGTATTTTTCTCTAAGTACAAAAATTACTTGGTTCATGGTATAAAAATATGGATATAATGTTCCATTAACAAATATTTGCTCTACTCATAATAAATTTTCATTTTGCAAATCTATATTATGCTCTTCTGCACTCAATACTTTTCATTTTAACGTTGCATTCCAATGTAATAGTTTTTATGAGTTTGGTGCTGCAATTATGATTCCAAATTAAATTAAAATTCAATATTCTCTTTGGTTACCAATTTGCAAATAATCTAGCTAAGTTGACAATTAGATAAATATGCACATACCCATTGTTAAGACTGCAGGCAATGGGCACCACAAGGCTACTCATTGCTTTACCAAAGTTTTGGCAATGAGACTGCAATGTTAACGTAGATTAAACAATGTACTTTAATTTCACAATGTTAAAATTTGAGGACAAGGCATTTTTGAATCAAATAAAAGTGGTAGTAGGCACTCATTAAAACTGGCCAACTAAATTTAAAAAATTGCAAAGAATCAATAAACATTTTAGAACAATTGCTTGCTTAAGCTATGTAACATAAAATACGTATATTACATATATTTTCATTGTTTATACACATATCTAATTAAAATTTTGATATATAACTTAAGGCAGAAAACATATTAATAAATGTTCATGTTTTATTAAAACACATTCCATTTTTCCTCTCATTTTATCATTCTGATCATTTCTATTGCCTCCAGAAATGACTTTATTTTTAGTTTTAAAACTACTGAAAGAAGCCACTCATTTAAGGAGTCAACTCTATGTCATTTTGTCCATGAGAATTATAACCAAACACATCATATACTTTCAGTGTTACTGTAACAGTGAAAGAGACACAAAAATCAATAAGACCATATAATTTTATTAAGATACTAATTTATAAGCACTTAGATTCTATAGCATTAGTTGTTGTGGAGACAAACAATTGCTGAATTATGACATGCTGCGAATTAAGTGACTTGGACTTAGAGAAATAGAAAGCCTGCCTTACAAAAGCTCCTGAAGGAAGCATGAAATATGGAAAGGAAAAACCAGTAACAGCCACTGCAAAAACAAACCAAATTGTAAAGACCATTGACACTATGAAGAAACTGCATCAACTAATGGGCAAAATAACCAACTAGCATCATAATGGCATAATAATATTCACATTAAATATAAATGGGCTAAATGCCCCAATTAAAAGGCACAGACTGGCAAATTGGATAAAGAGTCAAGACCCATTAGTGTGCTGTATTCAGGAGACCCATCTCACATTCAGAGACACACATAGGCTCAAAATAAAGGGATGGAGGAAGATCTACCAAGCAAATGGAAAACAAAAAAAAGCAGGGGTTGCAATCCTAGTGCATGATAAAACAGACTTTAAACCAACAAAGATCAAGAGATAAAGAAGGGCATTACATAATGGTAAAGGGATCGATGCAACAATAAGAGATAACTATCCTAAATATATATGCAACTAACACAGGAGCACCCAGATTCATAAAGTAAGTTCTTAGAGACCTACAAAGAGACTTAGACACCCACACAATAATAGTGGGAGACTTTAACACCCCACTGTCAATATCAGACAGATCAACAAGACAAAAAATTAACATGGATATTCAGGACTTGAACTCAGCTCTGGTCCAAGTAGACCTAACAGACATCCACAGAACCCTCCACCCCAAATCAACAGAAAATACACTCTTCTCAGCACCTCATAGCACTAATTCTAAAATTGACCACATAATTAGAAGTAAAACACTCCTCAGCAAATGAAAAAGAACAGAAATCATAACAAGCAGTCTCTCAGACAACAGTGCAATCAAACTAGAACTCAGGATCAAGAAACTCACTCAAAACTCCACACCTACCTGGATACCGACAACCTGCTCCTGAATGACTACTAGGTAAATAATGAAATTAAGGCACAAATCAGTAAGTTATTTAAAACTAATGAGAACAAAGACACAACATACCAGAATCTCTGGGACACAGCTAAAGCAGTATTTAGAGGGCAATTTATAGCAGTAAATGCCCACAGGAGAAAGCAGGAAAAATCTAAAATCAACACCCTAACATCACAATTAAAAGAACTAGAGAAACAATAGCAAACAAATTCAAAAGCCAGCGGAAGACAAGAAATAACTAAGATCAGAGCAGAACTGAAGGAGATAGAGACACAAAAAACCCTTCAAAAAATCAATAAATCCAGGAGCTGGTTTTTTGAAAAGATTAACAAAATAGATAGACCAATAGCCACATTAATGAAGAAAAGAAAGAAGAATCAACTAGACACAATAAAAAATGGTAAAGGGGATATCACCACTGATCCCAAAGAAATACAAACTACCATCAGAAAATACTATAAACAATTCTATGCAAATAAACCAGAAAACCTG
The DNA here is from genome assembly GCF_028878055.3 of Symphalangus syndactylus. Lineage (NCBI taxonomy): Eukaryota > Metazoa > Chordata > Mammalia > Primates > Hylobatidae > Symphalangus > Symphalangus syndactylus. The sequence goes on along the minus strand of NC_072428.2, from coordinate 76,347,953 downwards.
GAAGAAATAGATAAATTCCTGAAAAAATACACCCTCCCAAGACTGAAACAGGAAGAAGTCAAATCCTTGAATAGACCAATAACAAGTTCTGAAATCGAGGCAGTAATTAATAACCTACCCACCAAAAAAAGGCCAAGACCAGAGAGATGTATAGCCAAATTATAACAGAGGTACAAACTGGTACCATTCCTTCTGAAACTCTTCCAAACAATATAAAAAGAGGGACTCCTCCCTAACTCATTTTATGAGGCCAGAATCACCCTTATACCGAAAGCTGGCAGCGACACAACAAAAACAGAAAATTTCAGGCCAATATCCCTGATGAACATTGATACAAAAATTCTCAATAAAATACTGGCAAACCGAGTCCAGCGGCACAATAAAAAGCTTATCCATCACAATCAAGTCAGCTTCATCCTTGGGATGCAAGGCTGCTTCAACATACACAAATCAATAAGCATAATCCATCATATAAACAGAACCAATGAAAAAAACCACGATTATTTCAATAGATGCAGAAAAGGCCTTTGAAAAATGTCAACACTCCTTCATGCTAAAAACACTCAATAAACCAAGTATTGATGGAATGTATCTCAAAATAATAAAAGTTACTTATGACAAACCCACAGCCAATATCATACTGAATGGGCAAAAGCTGGAAGTGATCCCTTTGAAAACCAGCACAAGACAAGGATGCCCTCTCTCAGTACTCCTATTCAACATAGTATTGGAAGTTCTGGCCAGGAAATCAGGCAACAGAAAGAAATAAAGGGTATTCATATAGGAAAAGAGGAGGTCAAATTGACTCTGTCTGCAGATGACATGATTTTATATTTTGAAAACCTCATTGTCTCAGCCCAAAATCTCCTTAAGCTGATAAGCAAGTTCAGCAAAGTCTCACGATACAAAATCAATGTGCAAAAATCACAAGCATTCCTATACACTGATAATAGACAAACAGAGAGCCAAATCATGAGCAAATTCCCATTCACAATTGCTACAAAGAGAATAAAATACCTAGGAATAAAACTTATAAGGGATGTGACAGACCTCTTCAAGGAGAACTACAAACCACTGCTCAAGAAAAAAAGAGATAAGACAAACAAACGAAAAAACATTCCGTGATCATGGATAGGAAAAGTCAATATCGTGAAAATGGCCATACTGCCCAAAGTAATTTGTAGATTCAATGCTATTCCCATCAAGCTACCATTGACTTTCTTCACCGAATTAGAAAAAAACGACTTTAAATTTCATATGGAACCAAAAAAGAGCCCATAGAGCTAAGACAATCCTCAGCAAAAAGAACATAGCTGGAGGCATCATGCTACCTGAATTCAAACTATACCACAAGGCTACAGTAACCAAAACAGCATGGTACTGGTACCAAAACAGAGATATAGACCAATAGAACAGAACAGAGGCCTCAGAAATAACACCACACATCTGCAACCATCTGATCTTTGACAAACCTGACACAAACAAGCACTGGGTAAAGGACTTTCTATTTAATAAATGCTGTTGGGAAACCTTGCTAGCCATATGCAGAAAACTGAAACTAGACCCCTTCATTACACCTTTTAAAAAAATTATATCAAGATGGATTAAAGAATTAAACATAAGACCTCAAACCATAAAAACCCTAGAAGAAAACCTAGGCAATACCATTCAGGACATAGGCAAGGTCAAAGACTTCATGACTAAAACACCAAAAGCAATGGCAACGAAAGTCAAAATTGACAAATGGGGTCTAATTAAACTAAAGAACTTCTGCACAGCAAAGGAAACTACCACCAGAGTGAACAGGCAACCTACAGAGTGGGAGAAAATTTTTGCAACCTATCCATCTGACAAAGTCTAATATCCAGAATCTATAAGGAACTTAAACAAGTTTACAAGAAAAAAACAACCCCAACAAAAAGTGGGCAAAGGATATGAACAGACACTTTTCAAAAGAAGACATTTATGCGGCCAACAAACATATGAAAAAAAGCGCATCATCACTGGTCATTAGAGAAACGCAAATCAAAACCACAAGGAGATACCATCTCAAGCCAGTTAGAATGGCAATCATTAAAAAGTCAGGAAACAACAGATGCTGGAGAGGATGTGGAGAAGTAGGAATGCTTTTACACTGTTGGTGGGAGTATAAATTAGCTCAACCATTGTGGAAGACAGTGTGGTGATTCCTCAAGGATCTAGAACTAGAAATACCATTTGACCCAGCAATCCCATTACTGGGTATATGCCCAAAGGATTATAAACCATTCTACTATAAAGTCACACACACACACATATGTTTATTGCAGCACTATTCACAATAGCAACGACATGGAACCAACCCAAACGCCCATCAATGTTAGACTGGATAAAGAAAATGTGTATACATCATGGAATACTATGCAACCATAAAAAAGAAAGAGTTCATGTCCTTTGCAGGGACATGGATGAAGCTGTAAACCATCATTCTCAGCAAACTAACACAGGAAAAGAAAACCAAACACTGCATGTTCTCACTCACAAGTGGCAGTTTAACAATGAGAACATATAAGCACAGGGAAGGGAACATCACACACTTGGGCTTGTTCAGGGGTGGGGGACAATGAGAGGGATATGTGTAGAGAAATAGCTAATGTAGATGACAGGTTGATGGGTGCAGCAAACCACCATGGCACATGTATACCTATATAACAAACCTGCACATTCTGCACGTGTATCCCAGAACTTAAAGTATAATAAAAATAGATTAATTAATTAAATTTTTGAAGCCTAAATTATTGAGCCATGAATGTCAAAGGGTTACTTGGACTTATTTAGAAAATTTATATTCAATAAGTAACATACATTTACTGAAAAACTTTTTCACATCAAATTTACATCCTGTTAATGTTATTACTGAAGTTACTGGGAGAAAAAAATATCACTCATTCCTGACTGGATTAATTCAGGAATGCTGGAAGTATCAACAATTAAAATTTCCTTACATATAGAAACATCCTTTAGAATACATCATTATAATCCAAATAATTTCCAACTCTTGTAGGCTTATTTGATCATAATACATTATTTTCTTGACTCTTTTTGTGTGTCTACATGGCCAATCAGGAAATAAAATCTCCACATTAAATGCAACTCTCTTTCCAGTCCAATCTAGGGCAGTTATTCAGAAAGTCTCCCAAAATAAAGTTGAAGATGTTTAAGTAGAAGAGGCTTTTCCTAAATATGGCATCAAAGTGAGCATTATAATGGCAAATAATTTCTTCAATTATATAATGACCAAAAATGGTTGTGTTAATGTACTAATTGTTTGGCAAATGGGTTTAATAAAATGGTAAAAATGGAACTTGTGAAATAATATGACTTAAAGCTTGACCCTGAACAACCAACCTGATATTATCTCCTTCTAGAAGAAACAATACTAAGTAAGTTTTAAAGGCATAGGCTACTGAATCACATTGACTAGTTTAAATGGTACCACTTGTTATTTCTGCAATCTTGGGCAAGTTATCTAAATTCTCTGTGATTTTGTAACTTCTTCTATAAAGAAGGAAAAATAACAGTACCTGTCTTACAAAGTTTCGTATATGATTACATGATTTAACATATGTAAAGAACCTAGAATAAAAACTGAACAATCGTAAGAATCTGGTAAGTGTTAACTACTGATATTACCAATTTAGTGTGAATATCTTGTTTCCTAAGATAGATAATAAACTATTCCAGGGCAAGGACCAATTATTACATTTATTTTTACTTCAAATATTAGCATGTAGTAGGTATCCAATGAAAACTTGTTAAATAATATAAAAATGCACTAAGTTATATCTTATAACAACATCGTAGCATTAACTAAAATTCGGATCTGATAAAGATTCCATGTGAACCTTTCAGAATAAAATAATAATACCAAAGCAAATATCTGTAGGTAAATTATAGATTCTCATTTTATCAAAAGCCCAGACATATACTTTTACATGCATTATTTTTGCAAAAGACTGTGCTGTCAGCTTTTGAAGGGAAAAATTCAAAATCTCCATCTCCTATATGATGTTTCATGAACATATTTACAGGGGTTATTATTAAGATATATTTTAAATTTTATACCTTAATTTATAAGGTAAAATATTTAAGTATATACTGGGCCATCTGAAAATCATCCTAAACCTGTGAACTACTTCATAAACTCAGCACCCAGTTTCTATTCATGATAACCATATTAAAATTAAGAGGTTGTCAGAGGCTAATAAGAAAATAACCATTTATATATAACTAATGAATTTTTTCCAAGTGAAGATTAAATTTCATTGATGTTAAATGAACAAGGTATTAAAGTATTTCAAAAAGAAAAAAGTATAGAGAGTTATCACACAGTCATGTGAAATTATAAGTAGTCTTTGCTTTAAAGGAATGAGTATCACATACTAAATCTATTTGATAACACAACAGGGTAATTACAGCCAACAATTTATTGTAAACTTTAAAATAAATAAAAGAGTATAATTGGAATGTTTGTAACACAACGAAATAATAAATGCTTGAGGTGATGGATACCCCATTTACCCTGATGTGGTTATTAAAAATTGAATGACAGTATCAAAATATCTAATGTACCCCATAAATATATACACTTACTCTGTACCCATAAAGATTTTTTAAAAATTAAAAATAAAAAGGCCGGGCATGGTGGCTCACACCTGTAATCCCAGCACTTTGGGTGGCCGATGGGGGTGGATCACCTGAGATCAGGAGTTCAAGACCAGCCTGGCCAACATGGCAAAACCCTGTCTCTACTAAAAATGCAAAAATTAGCTGGGCGTGGTGGTGGGCACCAGTAATCTCAACTACTCGGGAGGCTGAGGCAACAGAATCACCTGAACTCAGGAGGAGGAGGTTGCAGTGAGCCAAGATCTCACCACTGCACTCCAGCCTGGGCAACAGAGCAAGACTCCATTTCAAAATAAAACAAATTAACAAATAAATATATCATTTCATCTTGAGGAAAGTAATGTATTTTTAACAAGATATTCATTACATCAAATTAACGCTGTTATTGTTAATTTTATTTGTTTTGTATTTTGGTTATACAAATATATATGAGCTGTAAACAAAAGAAACTTACACCTATTTCTATGTTTTAACATAGTAAACATAATTTAAATAACTATTACGGATATAAAAGAGTGTTTCCCTTTGGTTCCATACATCAGTTAGGTGAGAAATAGTGACTAAGATGATGGCAATGCCTTTAGCATATTAAACATTGTATACAATATTTAGAAAATACTGAATATTCGATCATCTCAAAAATGAAATTTTATATCAATTATGATTTGTTTCTTTAAAAGAGTGGTTGGCATACTGCAGCCTAAATGAAATACAAACTATGATATGTTTTTGTATCTAAAATATAAATGCAATACAGCCACACTCTCATGAATTGTCTATAACAGCTTTTTCATGATAACAACAGAATTGAATAGTTGTGACAGTGACCACAAAGCCAAAAATATTTACTATCTGAACCTCTGTTTTGCGTATGTAGCCAGTCAGACATAAGCAGCGCATGAGAGTGTCCCCCACACCACTAGGAATGTCAGGCAACTATCAGGTGATGATCAGGTGGTGTTAGCTGTCTCTCTAAAATAATAATTGGTTGCAGTCAGCACCAGGGAAAGGCAGTCTCCCAATAGATAGAACAAAACCTGAAACTGGTGATCAGCAGCCTCCTGATAAGATCTGAGGAGTTGGGCAAATGGGTTCAAGCATGTGCACTAAAAGGCAAAGTGGCATAGTTTAACTGGTTTATGACCTTCCTCCAGGAACCCTTGACTGGTAAGAGGAAAAGGCCTCAAGTGAGCATGCGTACAACTTCAGTAAACACATTGCACATATGGCCCCTCCCAAGTGCTGGCAGGCCACTATGCATGTGGACAGCCCACTAAAAGGGAAGTATTGGGGGAGAAGACCTGCAACCATCTGTAAGCCTGCCAATGTATAAAACCCCAAGTCAAAGGTCAAACACACATTTGAATCTCTCAAGTGACCTACTTGGCCCTCTTCCAAATGTACTTTATTTCCTTTCATTTCTCCTCTAAAAACTTAATAAACTTTCACTCCTGCTTTAAAACTTGTCTTGGTCTCTCACTCTGCTTTATGCCTCGGTTGAATTCTTTCTTCTGAGGAGGCAAGAACTGAGGTTGCTGCAGACCCATACAGATTTGCCACTGTTGACATACTTTGGTGCCATGTAACTCAGATATGTTCCCTAGTGGTAAGACATCTCTATGCCTCGCCTGCTTCTGCTGGAGGCGTTCAATCCCCAAATGCAGTTTCCTTCTCTTATTTTACTGTCCTTCTTACTAACCAACCCCAAAAAAGATTCCTCTCAGCCAAAGTGGCTCTGTTCTCCCTGGCTGATCTCTCAGCTCACCCTGATGGATGGCTCACACAGCTGGGAAGGGCCTTGGAGTCCACACCAAGTAGACCTGAGACATTAACTGAGGAGACTTACAAGAGTGGTAAGGCTAATGCCTAACACTGTGCAATGTCTGAGGTTTCCTCTGCTTTTTCAACTGAAGTCAGCTGTTTCCCAAAACCCGCACTCATTTAGTGACAACCTTCACAGAACTAGGAGACTTGGAAGATGTTTTGAAAACATTGTTACAAAGACGCTACTAAAATGATTCAGAGGATGAGTAACCAGTTGGAAGAAAGGATCCTAGGGATGTGACATTGTTTTGTTGTTGTCGTTGTTGCTGTTGTGTGTTTGTTTTTCAAGACAGAGTCTCACTCTTGTCATCCAGGCTGGAGTGTGGTAGCATGATCTCAGCTCACCACAACCTCTGCCTCCCAGATTCAAGTGATTCTCCTGCCTCAGCCTCTCAAGTAGCTGGGACTACAAGTGCATGCCACCGCACCTGGCTAATTTTTGTATTTTTAGTAGAGACACGGTTTCACTTTCACCATACTGGCCAGGCTGGTCTCAATCTCCTGACCTCAAATGATCTGCCTGCCTTGGCCTCTCAAAGTGCTGGGATTACAGGCATGAGCCACCACACCTGGCCATGATGCTGGTTTTCAACAATATGCTTAGAGAACTCCTGACGTGGAGATCAAGTGTCAACTCAATGAATACAATGTTTTCATTGAATTTATTTTTTGAAATTTATGTGGTCATAGTGTGGCTTTCTGAAATGGGCAAATATTCAAAAGATCTTTTGCATTTTCTGCTGCCAGGTATTGGGGAGAGGAAGCAGGGGAACGATCTAAGGAAGGACATGTGTGCTATGCTAGGCATCACTGTCAAGTTTCTGGGAAGGGATGGGAAAGGATAAATGGGTTTGCTTGGCACTGTCCTGTGCTGCTTGAGAGGACCTGGGAGATGTGAGGGAAATGTGGGTGATGGGGTACCCAAGCCATGGCCCATCATTTCTATGCTGGGTTCCCACATCCTGTCATGTTTCCCTTGGCAATGTAAATGAAGATGGAGGGGCTAATTCATTATTTCCTGCTGCTAAGAATAAATGTCGTGTTAAAAAAAAATAAAAAGGAATTCTGTGTGTGAACATATTAGCTAAAATTAAAAGGGTATTACTCAGTTTATTTACAAATTGAACATTGGAATAAAAGCATAACAGAATTTTATTAAAGCACTAATCTGCTCTTTAACCAAAAATAAATTGTCAAAAAAAATTACAAAAGGTTTATGAGAACCTTACCTTACGGTCAAACTGATTAAGATTGGATAGATTTGTCTGTAAGATTTTATTAAGAATTGGGTTTACCATCAATAGTACACTAATGCAAAGGTAAAATCTGGCTTCCTTTGGACTATATTTGTATAAATATGTTGTTGGTATGTGTTCCAAAATTGTGCAAAACTCCTGTAATTCTGATATGATTTAGTATACATTATCAGTAATAATTATAATTCTTATGTAAAATTATTGTGTGCCACAAAGGTAATGAAACTTCCTTATCTATTGTGTTTTTTACTGTGGCTACCCTAAGACTTTTTGTCATCTATTGTCTTATTTTCATCCTCTTTAAAAGGTGGTTTTATAATCAGCTATAGTACTCTAACAGGTGCTTTTGAATGCAGGTTTCATATAACTTTGGAGACTGTGACATTAAAATGGGGAGAAAATTCCAAGACTCTCTTGGAAAACTAACGTGTTCATAAATATCAAGCAAAACAGGAATTAATTGTATAGACTAACCTAATCAAAGACCAAAGTAATCTTTTTTGACTTTTTGCTTAAAATTTTGCTGATCTTTTGTTTTTCAGAGTCAAGAAAACTTTTATTTGGAGATATGTACAGCTTTTAAAAATTGTGTAAGTTACGTTCCTTTAGGCAAAATTTGGAGCATATTTCTCTCTACCAGATTTCTCCAAAGTTTGGAAACTATTTGTGAGTATTCTTAACTCATGGCAATATCGTTATTGGCATATGTGCATAAGAATCTGTTTTCTTTTAAAACAGGACACAATTGCAGAAACTAGTTATTTTACCAAGGCTTTAACTGGGATGGTGTGCTTTCTTTTAAGGCAGGGGTGCCCAATCCCTGGTCCATGGACCAGTACCAGTCCATGGCCCATTAGGAACTGGGCTGCACAGCAGGATATGAGTGGTGGGCAAGCGAGCAAAACTTCATCTGTATTTACAGCCACCCCCCATCAGTCACATTCTCATCTGAGCTCTGCCTCCTGTCAGATTGGTGGCAGCATCTCACAGGAGTGCAAACTGTATTGTGAGCTCTGCATGCAAGGGATCTAGGTTGCGCACCCTTTATGAGAATCTAATGCCTGATGATCTCTTACTGTCTCCCATAGCCCCCAGATGGGGGAGTTATGGAAACACAAGCTCAAGTATCCCACTGATTCTACATTATGGTGAGCTATACAATCACTTCATTATATATTATAATCTAATAATAATACAAAGTATACAATAAATGTAATGCACTTGAATTATCCCAAAACCATCCCCCTCAACCAGGTCTGTGGAAAAATTGTCTTCCATGAAACTGGTCCTTGGTGCCAAAAAGGTTGAGGACCACTGCTTTAAGGAATCAAAATTGACCTATAGAGCCAATAAAATCTCCTCTGGAAAATTGCACTCATACCTTGTCTACACAGCCCCTGTGCAGGGTTCCTGACATTTAGTAACTAAAAAAGTCACTTTCTGACAGGCTCAGGGGCCCCAAGTTATCTTGGGAACTCAAAAGGAGAGGAATTTGCCTAACCCCCACAGGTATTCAATAGTACACAACTATGGGTGCACTTAAGGCTATAAGAAGTCTTATCTGAGACGTCTTATGGAACAAAGTTTCATCAAAGCCAATTTTCAAAGGATCCTATGTAGCAAATAATTGTTCTTGTTGTGCTTTATGCAAATAATCAGGCCAAGTATAATAAGACTAAAGCTTATTTTGCAAATCAGTCCTATCATATTGTTTTTAATAAAAATGAGGACTAGAGAGTAAATAATTAGGTTTCAAGAACTATGGTACACCTGTTATTAAATTCTAGTCTCATCAGTTGTTTTTAAGTTTTTGTCTGCAATTTAGAATAACTGTGCTTATTCCTCTTATGTAGGTGATCCCTGGCTACAGCTAAAAATAAACAAGAAGATTGGGCCACTAAGCTCCAGATGATTCTCAGTGAGGGATATCATCCTCTCAATATTCAAGAGTTAACCTTCTATAGAAGGCCACTAGACTTCCCATCAGAGAGACAAAATAGATCAACAAAACAACCATCATTCCAACTCTGTCAGCAGAGATTTACAGAAGAGTAACTCTCACTCATTTTCCCCACAGAATTGGGGTCTTGGACTCTTGAGGGGGAAATGTTAGAGGTAGTTAGTCAGACATGAACAGGGCAAGAAAGGGTCCTCCACCCCACCAGAATATCAGGCAATCATCAGATGATAGGTGGTAGTTAAACTATCTCTCTAAAATAATAATTGGTTGCAGTTAGCACAGGGAAAGGCATTCTCCTGATAGATTAAAAAAAAAAAAAAAAAAACCTGAAACTGGTGATCAGCAGCTTCCTGATAAGAACTCAGGATTTGAGCAAGTGGGCTCAAGCATGTGCACCAAGAAGCAAAATGGCAGAGTTTAACTGGTTTATGACCTTCCTCTAGGGACACTGGTAAGAGGAAAAGGCCTCAAGTGAGCATGCATGCAATTTCAGTAAACACACTGCACATGTGACCCCTCCCAAGTGCTGGCAGGCCACTATGCATGTGGACAGCCCACTAAAAGAGAAGTATTGGGGGAGAAGACCTGCAACCCTCTGGAAGCCTGCCAACGTATAAAACCCCAAGTCAAATCATTCACTTAAATATCTCAAGTCGCCCCCTTGGCCCTCTTCCAATTATACGTTACTTCCTTTCATTTCTGCTCTAAAACTTTTTAATATACTTTCACTCCTATTAAGAACACTAGCAGGGATGCAGAGACACTGGATCCTTTATATATTGCTATAGAAATGTAAAACAGAATAGTCATTGTGAATTTGTTTGGCAAGATTTTTTTTTTTTTTTTTTTTCCTTAGAGACAGGATCTCACTCTGTTTCTCAGGCTGGAGTGCAGTGATTCCATCATAGTTCACTGCAGCATCAGCTTCCTGGGCTCAAGCAATCCTCCTGAGTAGCTGGGACTACAGATGCATGCCACCATGCCCAGCTAACATTTTTATTTTTATTTTTATTTTTGTAGAGACAGGTCCTCGATATGTTGCCCAAGCTAGTTTCAGACTCCTGGCCTCATGTAATCCTTCTGCCTCAGCCTCTCAAAGTGTCAGTATTAGAGGCATGAGGCACCATGCCCAGCCTCAGTTTGGCAATTTCTTATAAAACAAAATATACAACTACCGTATGGCCTAGCAGTTGCAATCTTGGACATTTATCCCAAAGAAATAATACTTATGTTCATGCAAAATCTACAGACAAATGTTCATATCAGCTTTACTTGTAATGGCTAAAAACTCAGATATCCTTCAGTGAGCGAAAGGCTAAACACACAGTGGCACATTCATACCATGGAATACTATTCAGCAATACAAAGGAATGAAGTATTAATATATGCAACAAATTTGATATGCTTCCAGGAAATTATATGCAGTTTTTTTAAAGCCCATCCTAAAAGGTGATATACTATATGATTCTATTCATATAACATTCCAAATGGTAAAATTATAAAGATGGAGAACTGATTAGTGTTGTTAGAGGTTAAAGAAGTAAGGGTGCAGTGGAGAAAATTGGTCTGGTTCTAAAATTGCAATAGGAATCCTGGTAGTGATGAAACTATTTTATCTTGACTGTGAAGGTAGTTACATGAACCTACACATGTATTGAATAAAACTAAATACACATGCACAAATGGATACATCTAAAACTGGGAAATCTGAATATGATGAGCAGATTGCATCAATGTCAATTTCTTTATTTTTTTTTGTATAGTTTATAAGATGGTATCACATTGGGAGAAACCAGGTAAAGAGTATATGTTAGTGTGATTATCATCATTATTATTATAGCTATTATTTTCCCAGCTGCATGTCATCTTCAAATATCCCAAAATTAAAAGTTTAATCAATTTTTTAAAACTATCCTCCACAAAATAAAATTCACTCTCAAATATTGCTCCCCCTTCTTTTCTTTGAGCAAATTTTACTGAGAAATTTCAATGCATAATTTATTCAACATCTATGTGTTAGGTATTCACAGTATTAGATAACAACACTGTATAATTAATAATTTATTTAACATATATGTATTAGGTATTCAACATACATGTATTAGGTATTCACAGTATTAAATAATGACATTATACTAGGCACTTAGGAATGAAAGTAAGACTAAACTATGGCTACAATAGAACACTTACTTAGAAGATAATATTAACCGATTACACCTAAAAGTGCCCTCAAATTAATTAATTACCACAAAACATATTAGTATTCTGTTGTGTTAATTCTATATATCCCAGACACAATAGAATTGCCATATTTAAAACGCTTTGGCTATTCGTAATTAAGAAAATGATCTCTGGATTCAGAATGCCTAGGTTTCAATTAAGTCTTTGTAACTTACTATGATAAGTTTGGCAAGTTAATTGACTGTTTTATGTCCCATCTTGTGCTATAGTTTGGATGTTTGTCCCTTCAGATTTCATGTTAATATATTATTCTATTAATAGTGGACTTGAAAGCCTAATGGGAGTTGTTTGAGACATGGGGGAGGATCCTTCATGAGTACATCAATGCCCTCTCTTGTGGTACGTGGGGGGATTTGAGTGAGTTCTCACTCTATTCGTTCCCTTGAGAGCTGGTTGTTTAAAAGGGCCTGGCACCTCCCTTCTCACTCTTTCTTATTTCCTCTCTTGCCATGTGATCTCTGCACACACTGGCTCCCCTTCATCTTCTTCCATGAGTAGGAGCGGCAGGAGGCCAGAAGCAGATGCTGGCACCATGTTTTTTGTACAGCCTGCAGAACCTGAGCCAAATAAACCTCTTTTCTTTTAAATTACTCAGCCTCAGGTATTCCTCTATAGCAACACAAATAAACTAAGACACCTTCCTAATTTGAATAAAATTGAGATAATAAAGTACCCATCTCAGTTTTTGTGAGAATTTAATAAAAAGAGCCTGGAACAGAATAATAAGTAAATTACCTTTGTTGTCTTACATAGTAATGAATGTAAAAGAACAGAATGATTTCATGTTCTTGGCTATTTTTAGCAATTAAAAAATATTTAGATGACTCAAGAGAATTATAAAAATGTACAAATGTGGACATTTTATGGGGTTTTGTTTTTAAAGTACCTTGTACTTCTATGTTTTAAGAAATATGATACAACAAATATCATAGAAATATATGTTGATTAAACTACTATTAACTTTTGAAGTTGCGGTTTACATCATTATCTTTCAGAGATGTTTACTTATTTTCAATAACAAACTGAATTTTTTTTTTTTATGTATATCTACTTTTATTATACTTTAGGGTTTTAGGGTACATGTGCAACAAACTGAAATATTATGAAGCAGATATCAAAAGTTCAACCAGTGAAGTATTTATTACATGAGATATTCAAAATTACAATGCTACCAGTATTCATTTTAAAAAGATACTAATTTTTTATTTCTTTAACACATTTGAAACAGAAACATCTGGATTTTTTTATTTTAATGTTAGTAAATACTGAACTGGTCCTGTTAAAGTCTGATGCCATTTAAAGTGCTTAGCAGATGTTTTCTGCTTTCCCTCTTATTTTTTTTCATTTTCATTATATTAGCCCTCTTTCTTTCCCACTTTTTAGTTTACAAAATTATTTTCCCAGACAAGTAATATGTGTGAATAAAAATATGTAATAGAGACTGACAACACTGTACAACACTTTTTATTTTCAAAATTCTTTGAAAGTCCTCATTACTCTTACTACTTAATAGACTAGTAAAATGTGACTGTATTTTACTAAAAGAATCATGTTACCTGCACTATTCACATTGTTTTTAAATTTTACTTTCCCATGTCAAATACCATATAAAAGTTGCCATTTTATTTAAGTCACACAAAGTAGATATGGTAAAGGCCTATCAGGCTCCTAGTCAACTCAACCACTGTATGAAATGACTCACAGGGGTATATTTTTAATGCTGTTTCCAGGCTGGTTTTGAATAACTGAAGTTTCCACACTTCCCATGGGAGCGAATTTCATAGTATGATTTTAGTATAAGAATATTTTCCCTGAAACTCTATTTATTTAAAATTTCCTTTTTTATATTATAATATAATATCTATTCAGTTCTCTAAACACACTCCACATTTGTTTTTATGAATTCCTCATTTGGTTATCTCATGACCAACAGAGTACTTTATCATTAATATTTCATATAACATAATTTATATTAACAGATATTCAAAGAAATGGAGAGAGGCTAAGCATATATTATTCAGAATCACAGATGATTTACCAAATATATGATTTTTAAATGTCTATTAAAATGATATTTATTAAGCTGACAAATTTTGCAGGGTTTCAGAAAAGAAAGGGCACATTATAAATACATAATGAAATAAAACTGAATTGGAAAGACTGTCAGGACACAGAGGGATTAAAAGAATGAGGAATAGGCCAGGCGTGGGTGGCTCACTCTTGTAATCCCAGCACTTTGGGAGGCCGAGGCAGGTGGATCACCTGAGGCCAGGAGTTAGAGACCAGTCTGGCCAACATGGCGAAACCCCTCTACTAAAAATACAAAAATTAGCCGGGCATGGTGGCAGGCATCAGCAATCCCAGCTACTCAGGAGGCTGAGGCAGGAGAATAGCTTGAACCCAGGAGGCGGAGGTTGCACTGCACTGAGCCGAGATCACGCCACTGCACTCCAGCCTGGGTGACAGAGTGAGACTCCGTCTCAAAAAAAGAAAAAGAAAAAGAAAAGAAAAAAGAGTAAGGAATAATTGGCTTATCTATACAAGAAACCAGCCTGGATATTGGCTCAGTCTTAATGTAACTGAAGGCAATTGCCCTGTATGTTTTTTCTAAGATTAACTGAGAGATAAATATAAACATTCATTCTTTAAATTTTTGATGAATGTAACTAGTACAAATAAGCAGGAAAAAATAACATTGTAAATAGATAAAATTTCACGTGTAACATCATAATATATAAAATCTGGTGCAAGTATATTGGATTTGATAGAAATAATAATCGCCAAAAAATATCTAATAGCAGCAGTTATAACTAATAATATTTTATAGAGACAAAAAAATCAGCTTATCAAATCTCAGTTAAAAATTTTAAAAGAAAAAATTTATTTTGATAAAAATTTCAGTAAATTTAAAGTGAAATAGCAAAGTTGTGAATAGATAACTGTACAGAAGTTGATCAATAGATTAAACTGACATGATGTTTAGTACCCAAAATATTTTTATTTTCTTCCAAATATTTTATCAAAAATAAACAATTTGTCATAATTCTGATTAAAATGCTTTAGGCTTCTGAATAAAAAGCAAAATTACCTTAGGGTCAAAATCTAAAGTTAAGTACACATTACCTAAAAGCAGTCAAGCCAAAATATTCTGTGTCTGTATTTTAAATATTCAATAAAGACTTTCGGATGTTTAAAAACAAGATAAATACTTTTATAGGATCCACTATTCACTAATTATTCACATAACAAACATTTGCTGAAGGACTTTTAATTGTCAAACTGTGGTAATAACAACAAAATTGCTGTCAATATGAAGATCAAAATCTGTGAAATATATAATCAGATACCGTAATTTTAGTAAAGCTTCAAAAGTATAATACGCTTTAATATGAATGTTTCTTTAAAACATTTACTAATATTTTTACAACCATTTGTAGTTGACAATATATTTTCATAACAAAAACTTCTTAACTGATACTCCTCAAAAACTTTTAAAGGTTAGAAGCATGTGGGCCTGAAAAATAAAGTATATACCCAAGATTATACACTTGTACTCAATGCCAGGTCTTCTTACTCCAGGTCCTGGCTCTTCTCATTACATGGGTTTTTTTTTTCCTTATAATTTTAGTTACAGCTACTTTTATTGTTTTTCCCAATTTGACTCTTTTATATTGCTAAAAAGTCACATAACAAAAATTTAACAAGATTTTAGGAGTACCATTGGGAAACTTAAGCAGAAACAAAAATTAAATAAACATTTTCTTAATGATAAATTAATATATATTTTGCTTTTAATAATAAGAATAAAGACATCAGCAGGATGGAGGAAAAGCTCTTAGACCTTGTATACCCATAAGAGCAACAATTAGACAGCTATCCACAAATGGAAATACCTCTGGAAGAGCTAAGGAGTTCAGTTTAGAAGGTGCAGCAACGTGGCAGGGAAGAAAAATGAGAATAATCTCACAGAAAGTGTAGAAAGAACAGTTTTATTTTTGCCTGCATCATCCCATCCCCCAGGTCCACACAGCTCAGTACTGAAAGGGAGCCCTGAGCCCATAAGTTTCCTTCATGAGGGAAAAGGAGAGCCTTTTCAGAGCACTGCCTGAAGGACCACTTTGGTTTTATCCCACTCAGATTACTAAGGAGATAGGAATAGTCAAGACATCTGTAGACAGCTAGGAACAAAGAAGGTTGTACACTATAAGTATCAGCCATACTGCAGGTGCCACTGTGGTCCCCAGTGGTGTGCTCTACAGAGGATCCTGGGAGACTTCACAGCTGAGGACATCAACAACCATCACAGCCACTGAGACTCACTATGTTCATCACCAAAGACCTCACAATGTGGGCTGTCAAGGACCCCAGAAGTGTGCTCCACACAGAAGCCAATAGTTCTCACCACTGAGAAATCCAACAGCCAGCACAGCTTCCACAGACCCCTAAATCTTTTGCCACAAAGGACCCTGCAGTTTTTCACCTCTGCAGAGCCCCACTACCTGAGCTGCTGTCCCTACCCCTCTACCAGGCCACCCCAGTCAGCACATTACAAGTGCCCTAGCCTTGGACAGAGTACAGCCACCCCATATGCTCCACAACCAACTCCAATCCCATCAGTATTCTCATCTATACCACCATGCACATATCTACTGCCAACCCAAAGCACCAGTCCTCATTGCCTTGCGCACACACACATACTGTGAGTCCAGAACCCACAGCCAAGCATACATATGACCAGCTCTGACCAATACTGCCAACCCTCACTTCTATATGCACATTCACCACAGCCCCAGCCCTCGCAACAGCATGTGCACATGCAGACAGCCCTGACCCCAGCTGCTGGTCCCACCATAGCATATACATCTGCAGCAGACCCCTGCAACCACAATCACAGGGCACCAGCTCTAACCTCTGTAGCCTTGTGCACTCACCACTGATTTTGCCACTGTAACCATGCCAACAATCAGCCCTAACCCCTCTGACTGATACCAGCCCTCGACACTGGGTGAATACCTACAGCTAGTTCCCATCACTGTGCACACACTTTGCACATACCAGTGCCTACTGCCACATACTTGCCCACTGCTGCCCCTGGTTTTCACCAACATGCATGTTCATCACTGACCCTCACTTGCTGCGACCTGCCTCAGCCCAGGTCTAAGTATACCCACAACTAGAATTGGAGGCACTGCTGAGGACTGCAACAGCTCTCAAAGCCACTACAGACCTAGTACAGTGGGTCTCTCGCCACTGAGGACCACGAAGTTGCTAATGCCACTGACACTAATGGCCTGAGCCCCCCAGCCACCATGCCTTCTTAAATCTAGAATCACTGCACATTCCCACACTTGGCACTCCATGCCATCAGACTTGCTACCATAGTATGCTCCATCATACACCCCATAGTCACCACCCCACATCTCCTTCCTACCCCCACCTTCCTGTAAGTGAAGGTCTTTCCTTACCAAAGCCAGTCCATAAAATCTGGAAGAAGTAATTACTTATTCAAACATACAGACACCTACCTATGCAGAGCTACAAGAATCATGAAGAATCAGGGAAACATGATCACATGAAAGGAACACAATGAATTTCCAGTAGGTACACAAAAAATAACATAAAATGAATCAAACCAAACCACCACAAACATCATCAAATACCAAAAGAACAAAATAGGAAAAAAAGAAAAAAAAAAAGAACTGCAAGACAAAAAGGAAACAATGAACAAAATGGCAACAGCAAGTCCTTACATATCAATGATCATTTTAAATGTAAATGAATAAACTCCCAATCAAAATGAATAAAAATACAATATCCAGCAATATACAATCTACATGAAACTAACGTTAGATATAAGGACATACAGAGACTAAAAGTAAATGGCTGGGAAAAGGTAGTCCATGCAAATGGTAAGAAAAAGAGATGTGAGTGGCTATACTTATATCAAACAACATAGTGTTTTAGTCAAAAAATGTCACAAGACAAAGAAGGTTGTTATGTAATGATAAAAAACTTAATTCAACAGGAAGACACAACAATTATAAATATATAGGCATTCAGCATTAGAGCACATAAATATATTAAACAAACATGGACAGAACCAAAGGGAAAAATTGACAATAATACAATAGTAATAGTAAACTTCAATACTCTCACTTTCAATAATGGATAAAACATCTAGGCAGAATTCCAATAAGGAAACAGCTAATTTAAACAAAACTATACACCAAAGAGACCTAACAGATATACACAGACCTTCTTCCCCAACAGCAGCAGAATACAAATTATTCTCAAGCACACATAGGACATTATCCTAAATAGGTCGTATGTTAGATCACAAAACAAGTCAACAAGTTTTAAAAGATTTAAACCATATCAAGCGTCTTCTCAGATCACAGTGGAATGAAATTAGAAATAACAAAACACAACTGGAAAATTCTCAAACACGTGGAAATTAAACCACAGCTTTTGAACAACCACTGGGTAAAATAGAAAATCAAATGGGGAATTTTTTAAATATCTTGAGACAAACAAAAATGAAAATACAATTTACTTAAACTTACGAAATTCAGCAAAAGCCATATACCTAGAGGGAAGTTTATTGTGTTAAATGCCTACATCAAAAATGAAATATCTTAACTAAACAACCTAACTTTATAACTCAAGGAACAAACTTAACCCAAAGGCAACAGAAGGAATAAAATAATAATGATCAGAGCAGAAAGAAATAAAATATAAGATAGAGAAACAATAGAAAAAATAATATTACAGAGTTTGTTTTTTAAAAGATAAACAAAATTAACAAACTTTTAGCTAAACTAAGAAGAAAGGAAAGAAGACTCAAATTATAAAAAACAGAAATGAAAAAGGAGGCTTTACAATTGATGCCACAGAAATAAAAATGATATTAAACAACTATGATGAATAATTATACACCAACAAATTTGATAATCTAAAAGAAATAAGTAATAGAAATATACAACCTACTAATGTTGAACTAAGAACTAATAGAAAGGCTGAGTAGACCAATAACAAACAAGGAGATTGAATCAGTAATAAAAAACCTTCCAACAAGGAAAAGCTCAGGACGAGAAGGCTTCATGAGTGAATTCTACCAAATATTCAAAGAACTAATACAAACCCTTCTTAAACTCTTGCAAGAAAATAGAAGAGATAATACTCTCAAGCTCATTTTATGAGGCTAACACCACAATTCTAAAGCCAGAAAAAATCAACACCAAAAAAGAAAACTGCAGGCCAACATTCTCAACGGCCATAAATGTGAAAATCTTCAATGAAATATTAGCAAAAGAATTAAAATAATCATATATCATGACTAAGCAGATTTTATCCCGGACATACAAGGACAGTTCAACACATAAGAACCGATCAATGTGATATACTAAATTAACAGAAGAATAAACTACATAATCTCAGTAGATGCAAGAAAAAATATTGGACCAAATTCAACATTAAGATAAAAACTATCAACAAAACAGATATGAAAGAAACTTTCCTCAGCACAATAAATGACATATATGAAAGAGGCACAGCTAACATAATAATCAACGGGGAAAATCTGAAAGATTTTTCTCTAAGATCTGTAAGAAGGCAAGAATGCCAGCTCTCACCACAGCTATTCAGCATGGTACTGGAAGTCCTAGCCAGAGCAATCAGGCAAGAAGAAGAAGAAAAAATAAGTATCCAAATTGAAAGGGAAAAATAAAAATCATCTCTTTCTGCAGATGATATAATCATATACCTGGAAATCCCTAAAGACTCTACACAAAACACTATTATAACTAACTTAAAAAGTCAATAAAATTACAGGATACAAAGTTAACATACAAAAATCAGTGGTGTTTCTATACACTAACAACAAACTTTAGAAAAGGAAAACCAAGAAACAAGCTCATTTAAATTAGCAACAATAACAACAAGGAAATACTTAGAAATTAAGAAATAAAAGACCTGTACCCTGAAAATTGTAAAACATTACCAAAAGAAATTTTTCAAAAGACACAAATAGAAAGACGTTCCGTGTTCATGGATTGGAAAAATTAAAATTGTTAAAATGTTCACACTACCCAATGCAATCTACAGATTCAATGTCATCCTTATCAAAATCCCAATGGCAATTTATACAGAAATAGAAAAAACAATTCTAAATTCGCATGGAACTACAAAAGACCCTGAATGGCCAAAGCAATTTTAAGAAGAAAGAATAAAGCTGGAAGCATCACACTGCTTGACTTCAAATCATATTACAAAGCTATAGTAATCAAAACCGTACAGTATTGTCATAAAAACAAACATCTAAATCAGTGGAAAAGACTAGAGAGCCCAGAAATAAGCCCATACATTTATGGTAAATGTATCTTCTACTAGGGTGCCAAGAACACATAATGGGTATAGTTCCTTAAGAAAAAAAAAAAAAAATGGTGTTTGGAAAACTGGTTATCCACATGCAAAAAAAAAGAATTAAATTGAACCCCTATCACACACATACAAAAACCAATCTATAATGAATTAGAGACTTAAACACAACATGCAACTGTAAAACTCCTAGAAGAAAACATAGGGAAAAAGCTTTTTGACAGTGGTCTTGGCAATATGTTTTTGGATATGGCAACAAAAGCAAAAATAGATATCCAGTATTACATGAAACTAAAAAGTTCTGCACAGCAAAGGAAGCAATCACATAAATCAAAAGGCAACTGATGGAATTGGAAAAAGCATTTGCAAACCATTCACCTAATAAGAAGTAAATACCCAAAATACATAAAGAACTTACACAACTCAGTACCAAAAGTATAAATAACTGAATTAAAAATTGGGCAAAGTACTTAAATAAACACGTATCAAAAGAAGAAATTCATATGGTGAACAGGCATATGAAAAAGTACTCAACATCTCTATCATCAGGGAAATGCAAATTAAACCACAATAAAACATCACCTTACACCTTTAGGATGACTATTATTAAAAAGACAAAAGATAGCAAATGTTGATGAGGCTGTGGAGAGAAGAGTATGTTTTTCCCCTGTCTTTTCAAAGGGACTTTCTCACAGAAACAGTTCATGATTATTAACACCCCCTCTTTGCGTCTCAACACAGCAATCAGGTTCCCACCCTGCCATGCCAGTGAAGCTATTCTAGCAGAGGTCACATCTAGTCTAATTGCCAAATCCAGTCAATAGGTCTTAGTTCTTGTTTCAGTTCTTAATTCTGCAGCATTTGACAATAAATTATCCATTCCAAAAAGTCTTTCAATTCTTGTCTTACACGACCTTATTCTCTAGATTCTTATTTAGCTTCCTGGCCATACATTTTCAGTCTTACTTGCTGTGTCCTCCACCTCCCTCTTCCTGAGTTACTGTTAAGTGAATTGCAGTTCAAAAACAGGATGCACATTATGGCACTATTTGTGATGTATTATGTATACATAAATATGTTACCGGATAGAGTTGTCCAGGTTCTTGCCCTGTTGAACAAAGAATTGAACAAAATGCAGACACAAAGTGACAAAAGAACAAAGCAAGGAAAAACAAAGCAACCGGAGAATGGAGCAAGGAAAGGAAAGCACAGATTTATTGAAGACAATTCACAGAGTAGGAGCGGCAGAAGCAAGCAGATCAAGAGCCTCTCCAATTAGGGTTTTTATAAAGTCAAAATAACTTGGCAACACTCTTAGGTGCCCGTTAGTGGCCTCCAATTGGTTATACCCGATGAAAGATGGGCCTGCAACCCAACAGAGGCTGAAGGGGAAACTTCTGTCTTGTTATCACAAGAGTGAAGATGTGACCTGTATGCTGCCTAATCTTGCCTAGAACTGGCTGCACCTGCTATTCCTTTGCTTAGAACTGGCTGCACCTGCTATTCCTTTGCTTAGAACTGGCTGCACCTGCTAGTCCTTTGCCTAGAATTGGCTGCACCTGCTATTCCTTTGCCTAGAACTGGCTGCACCTGCTATTCCTTTGCCTAGAACTGGCTGCACCTATTATTCTTTGCTTACTTATGCCTCAACTGTTATCTACCATAATTCCCTATTTTTCTTCCTCAGATATATTATACATAGATATTTAGAGTGTACACATAAAAGTTGTGTTTATGTGTAAGATAAGTGTGAAATATAAATATGTATATTATATATGTGTATGTGTATATATGATACATATGTGTGTGTCAAAATGTTAGGCAATGGAAATAATCTCTGTGAATTTCACTTTAATCATTTCTGTATCTCTTGAATACGTTTGTAATTATTATTTATAACTCTAAGAATCAATGTTATTACTCCGTTTTCAGACTGCTATAAAAAAATACCCAAGACTGGGTAATTTATGAAGAAAAGAGATGTAATTAACTTACAGTTCTGCAGGCTTAACAGGAAGCATGACTGGGAGGCCTCAGGAAAAATATTCGTGGTGGAAGGCGAAGGGGAAACAAGCACTCTTTTACCATGGCAGGACAGGAAAGAGACGGGGAGATGGAGGAAGTGCTACACACTTTCAAACAACCAGATCTCCTGAGAACTCACTAACTCTCACAAGTACAGCAAGGGGAAAGTCCGCGGCATGATTGAATCACCTCCCATCATGCCCCTCCCCCAACACGTGGTAATTATAATTCCAGATGAGATTTGGGTGGGGACATAGAGCCAAACCATATAAGTCAATAATAAATTATCCACTAATGCTTATAGCTCTTTAATTGTACTTATATGTTGATGATTTCTAAACTGCCCTCTCAGGCCCAGATCTTTTCCGAGTTCCAGACCTGGATGATCCACACTCAAATTTACCCTTAAACCTTATCGTTTTGTGCCTTCACAGTCCCCAAACCATTCTCTAGGTAATTGCTTTCTTGCAGCTTTATCTTTACAAGTTTATAATATTCAAAATGGAAAACTTCATGAATTATTTGTGTTTCTATTCCTAGTGCCCATGATACATACATAGTGCCTTGTAAACAGAACACGGTTACTGATATTGGTTGAGTGAATAAACTAAGTGGATTATTCTTCTTTTTTTTATTTTTTATTTTTAAGACGGAGTCTTGCTCTGTCGCCCAGGCTGGAGTGCAGTGGCGCGATATCCGCTCACTGCAAGCTCCGCCTCCTGGGTTCACGCCATTCTCCTGCCTAGTAGCTGGGACTACAGGCGGCCGCCACCAGACCCGGCTAATTTTGTTTTTGTATTTTTAGTAGAGACGGGGTTTCACCATGTTAGCCAGGATGGTCTCGATCTCTGCCCGCCTTGGCCTCCCAAAGGGCTGGGATTACAGGCGTGAGCCACCGCGCCCGGCCGGATTATTCTTTATTCCTTGTGGTTTAAGGAATTATCAAAGTATATTTAGTTAGGGAGTAACATGTTCAGATTTCTAATTTAAGATTAATCTGGATGTATATTTAAAAATGAAATAAGGCCGGGCGCGGTGGCCTGTAATCCCAACACTTTGAGAGGCACAGGCGGGTGGACCACTTGAGGTCAGGAACTCGAGACCAGCTTGGCCAACGTGATGAAACCCCGTCTCTACTAAAAATACAAAAATTAGCCAGGAGTAGTGGCGCAGGCCCCCAACTACTCGGGAGGCTGAGGCAGGAAAATCGCTTGAACCCTGGAGGCAGAGGTTGCAGTGAGCTGATATCGCGCCACTGCACTCCAGCCTGGGAGAGAGAGAGACTGCTGCATCATAGGGAAAAAAAAAAAAAAAAAAGAATGGAGAGTTTAGAAGAGAGAAGGCAAGTATAAAAAGTCGCAGAAACTCTAGGCACCAATGATAGAACCTTTCTGATGAAGTTTTACTTCTAAGGAACAACAACAAAAAAATCTGCATTTCTTACACATTAGCTTTTTAAGATACACATTGTTTGGTTTAATGACAGGTTGTTTACTGATTCTAAAATAAATCTTTGCTGCCATCTTGTGGACAGAAACAATATTTATCTTTTTATACCAATGATTAAACTAGTATTTACTGAGCCTATAATTATCCAAAACGTTATTCATTATTTTAAAAGAAACTTCAACTTAACCCTTAAAAATCAAAAAGCATTTCTTCTTCTGCTTTCATGCAAACTTACTTTTAACTCTACATGGACTTTTTATGTGTATATATTTACAGTCATACTGTTTTGTTAATTGTAAGATAAATATTTCTAAACTAATTTCTTTATTGAAATTTCTTTTTGTTCAATTTTCCTCCAAATTCTATAGGCTAAAGAAAAACCTCAGTGATGATTTCATTGTGAATATACCTATTGAGCTTCTTTCCTATTATTGAGTTCTTATATATTAATTTATTCAATTTAACAAATATCTACTGAGTACCTACCTTATGTCAGTGGTTGCTCTAAACACTGAGGATATAATCGTTTTAAAAAGAGACAAAAATTCCTTTCTTCCAGGACTTCACATTTTAGTTAGATATATGGAGTGGATTTATATGTCCTGATGTTCCTTAAAAACTTATTTCCCGCTATAACAAACTATATAACTTTCTGATTTGGAAGGAAGAAAGATATAGGAGAAATTATCTCTAAAATAGACTTTTTTGATAAATATGGTCTGGAATACTCCAAAGTTAGGGTCATGCATATAAAATTTTGTAGAAACAGCAAGTCTTAGTAACTTTCTGTACTGATACGATTATAGAAAAGTATACTACAAATATACAAAAATTCAAAGAATTCAAAACTAGGTAGTTTATTCAAATCTGAACAAAGCAATTCATTTAGCACTTGTATGTGCTATTTAAAAAACTAAAGTTTAATAAAAATCGAAATGGTTTAGAAAAGCTGGGATGTTAGATAATAATGGAAATGTAATTTTTTGGAAATGCCAGCCATCGTTGCACAAAAAAATTCTTCTTCCTAATCAACAACGGTTCTGAACACTCTGCCTGTAAACTTGTTTTTGTTATTAGTAGAGCATTTAGTCCATCAAATCTGAAATATGATTCATTTCATTTTCTGAATCTTTAATCTAAAAAAAAAAGATTCTCAGTAAGAATGCTTATACTTCAAAATATTTCAGTTTGTCTCATGCCTAGGTCCTCTCCAAAAGCAGAGCTGAATACAAAGGCTTATAAGCAGATAGTTTTTTTTGTTTGTTTGTTATTAAATTATCTCAAAGAAGAGAAGTGGGAAACTGGGAAGAGAAAGAAAGGAAGGAAGAAAATTAAACCTTAGAGTATACTGTTGCACTAATTATTGCAGTATTACTTGAGGCTCAATCTTTCTAAGAAGCCTTGTAGAAATCATCTCAGGTGTATTTTCCACTTGAGACAGAATCAGGGAGAATTTACACACCAGTTCCCATTCCTAAGTCGGACAAAGTTGGACAAGTGTTGCACTATTTTGTGTTTACTCCTCTCACTTCCAGGTTTTTTGTTTTTTGTTTTTGAGACGGAGTCTCGCTCTGTCGCCCAGGCTGGAGTGCAGTGGCGCCATCTCAGCTCACTGCAAGCTCCGCCTCCCGGGTTCACGCCATTCTCCTGCCTCAGCCTCCCCAGTAGCTGGACTACAGGCCCCCACCAACACGCATGGCTAATTTTTTGTATTTTTTAGTAGAGACGGGGTTTCACTGTGTTAGCCAGGATGCTCTGGATATCCTGACCCCGAGATCCGCCCGCCTCGGCCTCCCAAAGTACTGGGATACTTTTCAGCTCTTTTATGAAGCTATTAAAACCAATTAAGGAAATTTTAAAAGTAAAAAAATATATAAGACTTTATCATAAGAAAGTGTATTTCACAATTTGGATATAAAAATTTAATAAATTACTTCCATCAATATTACTGTTTATAGAGGAAACTCAAATATGGATAACATTAGAAAAGTTGTATTCCTCAAATAACTGTGTATGGTTGCATGAGTGCACACAGGCATATGCTAAAGAGTAAAAATATATATTTATGTTTTTTAATATACAACTTTGTCATCTCTAGTTCCTCCTACTGTTTCCATTTTAGTTTTTTCCTTGCTTTGTAGAGATAAAGTTCAATGTATTCTTATTTGTAATCTTTATTTTTAAAAATCACAACTCTCTAAGAATCTCCAAAGCTGAAGGTTTTCTGGCAATGTAAATTTATTAACTGTTTTGTTTAAAGATGTTCAGGGCCGGGCGCAGTGGCTCACGCTTGTAATCCCAGCACTTTGGGAGGCCAAGGCGGGTGGATCACGAGGTCAGGAGATCGAGACCACGGTGAAACCCCGTCTCTACTAAAAAATACAAAAAATTAGCCGGGCATGGTGGCGGGCGCCTGTAGTCCCAGCTACTCGGAGAGGCTGAGGCAGGAGAATGGCGTGAACCCGGGAGGCGGAGCTTGCAGTGAGCCGAGATTGCGCCACTGCACTCCAACCTGGGTGACAGAGCGAGACTCTGTCTCAAAAAAAAAAAAAAAAAAAAAAGTTCAGCTCCTTTTGAAAAGAAAATGCAACTGAATTTTGGAAGAATCATTTATAAAATATGCAATACCATTTTGTTGATTTACAAAATAGTGAAATAGAGTAGTAGTGTTTATGTTTATTTACGAAGTAGTGAAATAAATTTAGGACATTCCTAAAAATTTGATTGATGCTAGGAAGAAAGAGAAGAAAACATCCTGCCATACTGAGGTTTTGTTTGTTTTTCAGGAAGGGAAGGAATTCAACATAGGCTTCATCACAAAAGAAGTTCAGTTTAGTCATTCTACGGTATACAAAAATATTTGCAAATTCTGACAGAGTTATATTTTAAATAGTACACTATCATAGTTTAACTAAACAAAATTATAATGCACCAACACTAATCTCAAGTATATTTCTGCTTCATAAATTTCTTAATTTCATAACATTGTACCATCCTGCTGTGCTCCAAAATTAGTATTCATATTATATTCATATTCATAAAACACTTTTATTTTCAATGTAAAATTACTTAAATGAATTTATAATAATAGCATTCACCACATCTCAGATGTACAGCCTTTACAGAAAGCAATACAAAAAACAATAGTGAAGCAACATTTTAAAAAATGTCTAGGAGTATATGAAGGATTTTATATCAAGCTCTCCTTCAAGTTTCAGGCCTTTAGAAAAAGCTATTTTAAACATGTAAGAACTCAAGGAATATTGTTTCCATAGGCTATTCCTGAGGACTCTACTAGAGTACAAGCTTTGTATGACCACAAGAATGACTGAGGAAACTGCAGCCAAAAGATGGATGGCAACCAGTGAGCATATGTATTAAATATATTTGTTATAAATGAATAAATGAATTTAGATCAATTTAATATATATACTTATAAATTTAGGTCAATTTAATATATACATATATTAATAAATAATTTCTATAATAAATATACTTAAACTATAAATGTATAATAAAGCTGGGCTTAAGGGTGGAAGACTATTATATAAATGCTACCTTTACTGACTAATATGGCTTCGCTCCGTCCCCGCCCAAATCTCACCCTGAATTGTAATAATCCCCACATATCAACGGTGGGGCAAGTGGAGATAATTGAATCATGGAGGCAGTTTTCCCCATACTGTTCTTGTGGTAGTGAATAAGTGTCACGAGATCTGATGGTTTTATAAATGGGAGTTCCCCTGCACAAGGTCTCTTGCCTGCTGCCATCATGTAAGAGGTGACTTTGCTCCTCATTCACTTTCAGCCATGATGGTGAGGCCTCCCCAGCCATGTGGAAGTGCGAGTCAATTAAACCTCTTTCCTTTATAAATTACCCAGTCTCAGGTATGTCTTTATTAGCAGCATGAGAACAGACTAATACACTGACAAAGTAAAAAAAAAAAATTAGAGAAGATGGAAGAAATAAAAATAATCTAATAATCTCATTGATTGTCCTGTAAAAAGCAGTTAAAGGTCACTCAGTTAAAGCTGACAAACTGAACAGTAGAAGCCAAAGAAAAGAAAGAGGTAATTATATAAAGATATTAATACACAGAAAACCACTGAAACAAAAATTCAAAAGTTCCTATATACCAAAACAAAGACAATTAAAATAAACAAAATAAAACAAAAATTGGTTGACATCATTTGTTGCAGTCTTCTATTTAAGTCTCTTTTCTCTTTGTCTTTGTGGATTCATATACTTTTTTTTATTCCTACACTATAATTTTGGTGGAATCTGAGGAGAAAATGGCAATAAATGTATGTGTTCAATATGACATGGCTTACCAAAATAAAGTCATTTTTTAAGCCCTGAGGTTGGAACTTCCTGCTGTATGTAGGTCATCCGGTTAGGTCTATAATCCTACATGGTATTCCAGATTCACTGCTCATCACTGGATATGCTATGTCTCTGGCTTGGGAGGCTGGATGGATGATGGTACATAAATTGGTGGTTTACCTATTTCTATCCAGCTTCCAGTGGTCCTTCTCTGCAAATAAGTGTTGCAAGTTCTTTGTCTAGTCAACACAATCCACAACAATCTGTATCTAATTTGATTATTTAATCTAATTTTATGCATAAAATTTTTCTGCTATAAATTTTTGTTGTTTTTTGTTTTTGTTTTGGAGATGGAGACTCACTCTGGTGCCCAGGCTGGAGTGCAATGGTGCTCCGCCTCCCGGGTTCAAGCCATTCGCCTGCCTCAGCCTCCCAAGTAGCCGGTATTACAGGCACCCACCACCCACCCCTCCCCAGCTAATTTTTGTATTTTTAGTAGAGATGGGGTTTCACCATGTTGGTCAGGCTGGTCTTGAACTCCTGACCTCATGGATCCACCCGCTTCGGTATCCCAAAATGCTGGGATTACAGATGTGAGCCACTGTCCCCAGCCTTTCTGCTGTAATATTTAAGAGCTGTGTTGCCACTGGAAATTTCAAAATACTTAAATAGTCTAGGCCTCAGATTCCCATGATATGGAAATAATATGGAAATGTACATAAAATATAAACGTACTGCTTTATGAATCATAAAGTAAACATCTATGATCTAAAGAAATGGAATATGCCAGTGCCTCAGAATCATTCCTCTTTCCTACCACAATCTCTCACCTCCCCATAAGAAGTAACCATAGCCTATTTTTTGTAGTAATAATTTCTTAATTTTTCTATATGGGTTTACCATGATAGTATGTATTCTTAAATTTAATGGTTTCCTTCTTTCTGAACTTTATGTAAATGTAATTACGCTGAATGCATTTTTTCTTTAGCTTTTTTTACTCAACATTATGCTTGTGAAATTCATCAATTTTTGTTGCATGTATCTAATCATTTGTTCTTAATTTTGTATAGTATTACATTGTATGGTTATAGCACAATTTATGCATACCCTTTATAGTTAATTAATGCTTAGATTATTTCCAGTGTTTGATTTTATAAATAATGCTGTTCTGAACATCTTTGTACATATTTCCTGGGTGTCTTTGTGCGTGCATTAATATACATGTAAAGGTGTAGCATTGCTGGGCCTGAAAGATGTTCATCTTCATCGTTATGAGAAGGTGCCAAAATTTGCCAAAGTATTTTTACCAATTAACATGAACCAGTAGTTGTACTTTCTTGGAAACACTTAAAGTACAATATTTTCAACTTCAGCCAAACATAAATGTATGGTGGTATCTTAAAGCACATTTTTTCCAACTTATTAATAATGAGACAAGCATCTGATCATATGTTTGATGGTGATTAAAATTTTATTTCCCCTACTGATGTATATTACTGTTATGTAAATGTTCTTTGTACAGTGTTGATACAAATGTCTATCAGTTACGAATAATTTAGCTCACTCCGTAGTTTGTTTTTTTAGATTCTCATCCATTGATGAAAAAGTTCTTAATTGCAATATCATACTTTATATATTACTTAGTGATTTTTGTTTTCTTTATTCTGTTTCAAAAATCATTCTCCAGTGAAATGTTCTTGTATGTCATCTTTCAGAAGTTTGTTTTTCATTTTATTTTGTGTTGCTTTTACTTTCGTATTTATAATCCAATAAGAATCCTTTTTAGGTATGTGGTAAGAGGTATAGGTAATAGTTTGCTCTTTTTTACATATGATTAATTAACCCAGCAAAACTTTTTGAACACTTCATCTCTTTTACTACTGCTCTGCTGTGCCACCTTTACCATGAATAGCATTTCCCTGTAACCAATGTGGTGGAAATGGAGATGTGTCATTAAGAGTTTCCCTTCAAGAATTGTTGCTACGGAGCACTATACAATCTCTGTCAGTTGTATCAGGTTACAATTAGCTTCAGCTGCAGATAGCCACCTTACATAATAGGATACATTACCAAGCTGTTTCACAAGCAATGAGTGATTGTCATGTTGATATAAAGACCCGACCATTTCACTTCACCACAGGACAATGTTTATATTTTTCAGAGCTCCCCAAGGGATTGGCAAGATAATGTTGGGCCTGCATCATAGTTTGAAATCTCCATCTATCCAACCCTGTTTCCACCTCCTTCCTTCTACAGATATTGATTCCTGTAAATATCCTGTCTGCCAAGCATGTCTCAATGTCTGCTTCCACAAAGCCCAACCTGAGACAATTGGTACCATTAGTGGTTTGAAAAAGCATTCAAAATCTCCTGTGACGTTGATTCTAACCAAGGCAGAAGAAGAGAAGCGAGATTTATTTTATTTCCCAAAACAAAAACAAACAGACAAAACGCATGGAACAACAGTTCACAAGACAATGGACATTAGGCAATAAATGACAGTGATCTCTGAGAGACAAGACACAAATGAGAGAGTAATACAATAACCCTAGCTTACAGCCTAGAGAAAGTTTCAAGTTTACAACACAGAGGAACTTAGGCACAGTAGTGGAATGGTTTTCCTGAGTTAAAGAGATAGAGCTGGAGTTCCAAGGAGGCCAAGGTGGATAGAATTTGCAAGGCAGAGTACTGAAAGGTAGAGAGCTGCACAGAGAAAGAATTCCAGGGATCTACAGAGTACCACTTGAGGAGCCGCTGCGTACTGAGCAGCACATGAATTTGAGAAAACTAATCAAAGATGGGAAAAGCATCATCCGAAAAGATTAGAGAAAACCCAAGAGAATTCATATGATGTGACAATATTTTGGTTCCCATCAGTCAGCGTTAACCTCACAATCCATGAGGCGTGAGCTAGAGTACTCTGAAGGTTTTTGTCTCATTAGAAGGCAAAAATACCCACAGATTAACTGTTGCTCTTGTTCTCATTTTCCCTAAAAAAGCTTAGAAGGTATAGCCAAATAATAAAATTTTTAAGTAATTTAACTGCAAGGCACAGCAGATATTCAGCACCCACCAGGTAAATTTCACAATGTCAGGAAGTAAAATTTTAAATAGGTATGTAGAGAAGAAGGAAAATGTGTTCAATAATGAGAAGAAAAATCAAACAACTTAAACCACAGATGGCACAGATAATATAATTAATAGGCTAGGACATTAAAAGAGTTATTATAGCTCTTTTATAGCTCTATACCATATGTTCAAAAAACTAAATCAAAGACAAACATGTCAATTAGACACATATATTTTTTTAAAAACTTCTACAGTCGAAAACTACGATGTAAAATATTGCATGAGATGATGAATTACACATGGTAGAATAAAAGATTAGTAATTAGTATCAACAGAAATCATTGAAAATAAAACAGAGGGAAAAACAAACAAAAAAAAGTAGTGGACAAAATATCAGTAGCAGTGAGAGAACTTCAAAATCCTGATATCTACAATATTGGAGACCTCAAAGGAAATGGAAAACCAGAAAAGATGTTTGAAAAAACAATGGCCAACTTTTTTCCAAATGTGATTAAAACTATAAACATGAAGATCCAAGTATCTCAATCAACCTTGAGCACAAGAAATACGAAGAAAACTACAGCAAGTTTTGTACATCATAATCAAGTTTCTCAAAGCTAGCGATAAAAATAAAATCTTAAAAGCAGTAAAAAAAAAAGACACAGTACAAAAAAAAAAAGACACAGTATAAAAAAAAAAAAGACACAGAGATAAGGAAAACTACCTATTTCTTGTCTAAATGCAAACCAGAAGAGAGTGAGGCAACATTTTTAAAATAATAAAGGAAAAATGTGATACCCTAGAATTATATACCCTGTGGCAATTCAAAAAGACTGGCAAAATAAAGAACTTTTAAGATATAAAAAAGCTGGGGCCAGGCATGGTGGCTCATGCTTGTAATTCCAGCAATTTGTGAGGCTGAGGTGGGAGAATTGCTTGGCCCAGATGTTTGAGTCCAGCCTGGGCAACATGGCAAAAACCCATCTCAAAAAAAAAAAAAAAAAGCCTGGTGTGGTGGTGCATGCCTGTAGTCCCAGTACTTGGGAGGCTGAGGTGGGCGGGTCACTTGAGCCTGGAGACAGAGGTGGCAGTGAGCCAGGATTGCATCACTGCACTGCAGCCTGGGAAATAGAGTGAGACCCTGTCTCTAAAAAGAAAAAAGATATAAAAAAGCTGAAAGATTCTTTCACCACAGAAGGTTACTATGAGAAATGTTGAAGTAGGTACAGAAAGCAGAAGGATAATGATATCACATGAAATCCATACAAGAAAATAAATGAAACACAAAAAGACAAATACTGCATTAACTCACATGTGGAATCGTAAATAGTTGAACTCAGAAGCAATAAGTAGAATGGACAGGGGTGAGAGAAATGGCAAAATGTTCATCAAATGGTGTAAAGTTTCATATATGTAAGATTAATAAATTCTTGGGATGTAATGTACAGGATGGTGGCTATAGTTAACAATATTGTATTGTGTACTTGAAATTTGCTAAGAAAAGTATAAATTGTTATCACAAAAAATGGTAACTATGTAAGGTTATAGATGTATTAAGTCAATGGTGGTAAATATTTACATTTTAAATGTATATTAAAACATTATGTTGTACATTTTAAATATATACAATTATTATTTGTCAATTATACCTCAATAAAGGTAGGGAAAAATGCCTTCAAAGAAAAGTTCAGGCCCAGAGGGCTTCGCTGTGGAATGAAAACAAAACTTTTCAGAAAAATATATATTTTTTTCACAACGTCTTTTAAAATTAAAGATGAGGGAATACTTTCCAACTCATTCTATGTGTCCACTATTACCCTGTTAGGAAAACAAAAAAAAGACATTAATAAGAAAAAAATTACAGATCAATATCCTTCATGACCATAAATTCTATAATTCTTCAGAACATGTTACCAAATCTAATTCAACTATATGTGGAAAAGGCAATATATCATGATCATGTGGAGTTTATCCTAGGAATGTAAGGTAGGCACAACATTCAACATTCAATTAATGTAATTCACCATACTAACAATTAGAAAAGCAAATTCATATGATCATTTCAATATATGCAGAAAAAGCATTTAACAAAATTCAATACTGTTTCATGATAAAGTCTCTCAGCAAACTAGAACTAGAGAAAAATTCTTCAACTTATTAAGGAGTAACTCCTGAAAACCTACAGTAAACATGATATTTAATGGTAAAAGACTGAGTGCTTTTCCTAAGATCAGTAACAAAGCAAGCATAGCAGCCCTCACCACTTCTATTCAACATATAGGTGGAGATTCTAGTCAATGAAATATAGCAAGAAAAGAAATAAAAGACTACAATGGAAAGAAAGAAGTTAAACTGTCTCTATTCTTAGATGACATGATTATCTATTCAAAAAATCCAATGGAGTCTATAAAAAGTAACTGCCCTAATGAGTGAGTTTAGGTTTCAGGATAAAAATAGAAAAATCAATTGTATTTCTATATACAAGCAACAAACAATTGGAAATAGAAATTTCCTGAAGTCCCAGCTGCCCAGGAGGCTATTTAAGTACAGCCTGGGCAACACAGCAAGGCCTCGTCTCTAAATTATTTTTTAATTTAAAAAATTATATCTTTATAATCACATTCAAAGTTTTGGAATATTCAAGAATAAAGCTTACAAAAGATACGCAAAACTAATAAACTGAAAACTTTAAAATGCTAAGAGTAATTAAAGACCACTTAAGTAAGTGGAGAGATACACCATGTTATAGGTGGGAAGTCTTAATATTGTTATGTCAATTCTCCCCAAACTGATTCAAGATTCAACACAATGGCAATCAAATTTCAGCAGGCTTTTTGTGAACAATCAACACATAAGATTTCAGTGACCAATATGGGGGTTTCTCCCAACCACCAAGCAAGCAATCGGTTCTACAAGCAGATTCTAAAATCCACATGAAAAGGCAAGTGAACCTAGAATAGGCAAAACAACTTATAAAGAAGAATGATTTTTAAGGGTTAACATGTGATTCAAAATTTATTATTACTTCATGTCTATCAGAATGGCTAAAATTTTTAAAATACAGTGAGGACATAAAAAGCTGGCAAGGATTTGGAGAAAATAAAGTTCTAACATATTGCTGAGGGGAATATAAATGGTGCAGTATTATGGAAAAGAGTATAGTACTTTCTTAATTAAACATGTAATTCACCATACTAACCATATGACTAACTTACGATATGACCCAGCAATTATACGATTTCATTTATCTTTATTCAAGAGAAATGAAAATTTATGTTCCACAAAAAAACCTGTATATGAGTTGTCTTTTTAAAATGTTGTTACTGATTTTTTTTTTTTTTTAAGACGGAGTCTTGCTCTGTAGCCCAGGCTGGAGTGCAGTGGCGTGATCTTGGCTCACTGCAAGCTCTGCCTCCAGGGTTCACGCCTTTCTCCTGCCTCAGCCTCCCAAGTGGCTGGCACTACAGGCGCCTACCACCACGCCCGACTAATTTTTTTGTATTTTTATTAGAGACGGCGTTTCACCGTGTTGGCCAGGATGGTCTCGATCTCCTGACTTTGTGATCTGCCCACCTCGGCCTCCCAAAGTGCTAGGATTACAGGCGTGAGCCACCGCGCCTGGCCTCTGATTCTTAAGTTTTGTTATGTCATTTCTGTTATTCGAATTCTGATTTGTGCTGTTCTTTTGTGTCTTGAATCATTTTCTTAAAGTTTTTCAGCCCATTTTAAAACATTCTATTAAAGTTGTATTTATTTCTTGAATATGTCTTTCCAGTTATTCTGTAGGATTATTATTCTACTTCTTATTCACATTTTTTTCCCACAGTAGATTCATATGAGATTTGATCTTAATATCTTGTGTCTCTCATTTTCATGTGAAATTATTCTTCCTGGGCTATGTGAAGAGACTTTGATTTAGATACGTTTTATAACTTAAGTTTCCCTTCATCCATTTTTTGTGTGCATTGTTAAAATAATTGACAGTTTGTTTTCTGAAATTCTCCAGTTCTTTCTCTCTAGCGCTGTTATCCGGCCCATCTTATTTTTGCTCTGTCATCCTTACTGTGATTCCACTCCAAGCAGTTCCTCGTTAGATTTGAGCCCTGCCCTGGGAGAAGGCCTGTTGGTTCAGTTTGAAAGTTAATAGGAAATAATCAGTTTCAGCTCCCTGAGGCCTTACTGTGGGTCCCTTGCACTCAGCCACTTTTACAGTGAACTAAACCCATCAGTTGTGTTACATTAGCGTGCTGTGCTTTCTAGTGAATGCATGCTGCCTATTTTGGGGTTCTTCTGGTCTCAGGTCTGTCAGTGCTGTGTTGCTTCCCTCTGCACAGATGCTGATAACACACAAATCTTATGGGTCTTAATGGTTTAACCTCTTCCCCTTGTATTTTGGGGTTCATAAGGATACATCGTCACCTAAGCTTTTGTTTTGCTTTTGTAAATATCATCCATAGGCTTTGGTTTTGGTAACTACCGTGTTCCCATGCAGTGATTTGGAAAAGATCCAAAATCTATACTTCCATTAATGTTATCATATTTCCCAAATCCAAACCCAAACCTTCATTTTTTATGTTTTTTTTCCATTTGATCACTTTAAAGATTTTATTGTATTGTTTTCTGGCTTCCATTGTTCTACTGAAAGCTATGTGAGTTTAGAAGTAGCTTAAAACTTTAAAAACACAAACTGTTTTTCCTCTACTCTCATACTGCAACAATCAACACATAAGATTTCAGTGACCAAATATGGGGGTTTCTCCCAACCACCAAGCAAGCCATCAGCTCTATAGCAGACACCACCTGAGTGCCCTCCAATTCAATTCTGACACTATCTTCCTGTCAGCAGCATCAGATCCCACAGAGACCTGCTTCAAATTGAGCTTCCCACAACACCCTTTTTGGGTTTGATTAATTTTCTAGCATGGCCCACAGAACTCAGAGAAACACTTGTTACCTTTACCAGTTTATTGGACAAAGAAAACAGATGAAGAGATGCACAGGATGAGGTATGGGGGAGGGGGAGGAACTTCAATGAGTGTGTCACTCTCTAGGATACTCCATGTGTTCAGTTATCTAGAAGCTCTCCAAACCCAGTTCTTTTGGGGTTTTATGGAACCTTCATTACATAGGCATGATTGATGAAGCCATTGGACTTTCATGACTGACTTAACCTTCAACCCCTCTATCCTATCTGGAAGTTGGAGATGGGGCTGAAAGTCCCAATCCTCTAATCATGTCTTGTTTTCTTCTATGACCAGCCTTCATCCTGAAGCTACCTAGGGGCTACCAGCCATCAGCAAACTTGTTAGTATACAAAACATCACTTTGGAGATTCCAAAGATTTTAAGAATTACATGCCAGGAAACAGAGACAAAAGCCAAGTATATAATTTACACAATAAAATATATAGTGTGCTATGTTAAACATTAAATAGCAAAGTGCTGACTACCTTAATCACATCATGAATTTAGTGTGGTTCAGGGATATGGATAGACTCACTCCTCCTTTATTGTCAAATGTTTCAAGGATAAGTTTTGTCTTGTGTAAGTGTGTGTGTGTGTGTGTTATGTGTGTGTGCGTTTTCTTTTTTTGTTGTTGTTTTTGAGACAGAGTCTTGCTCTGTCACCCAGGCTGGACTGCAGTGGCGCAATCTCGGCTCACTGCAAGCTCCGCCTCCCGGGTTCACGCCATTCTCCTGCCTCAGCCTCTCCGAGTAGCTGGGACCGCAGGCGCCCGCCACCACGCCCGGCTAATTTTTTTGTATTTTTAGTAGAGTCGGGGTTTCACCGTGGTCTCGATCTCCTGACCTCGTGATCCGCCCGCCTCGGCCTCCCAAAGTGCTGGGATTACAAGCGTGAGCTACCGCGCCCGGCCGTGTGTGTTTTCTTGATCCTTCTTCTAGCAGGACTTTGAATTGCAAGCACTGTGAGACTGAGGGAGATCTTCACTCTACCTTTCTGGTCTAGCTCCCATATTCTTGTGCCACTCTTTCACTTAAAAAATGTCCCTTAGAGAAAATTGAATTGTGTTGTGAGACAAAGTTGCAAATGTAAGAAGCCACGTTTGTTCATTTCTGCTTGCCAGCAAAATTTCACAAAACCCTGACTTTGTAGTGACATGCAGCTCTCCAGAAGGATGATTTGAAGAAAAACAAGGATACAGCACATGGACACTACATCTCTTGCCTGAGTCACTACATTCCTTAAAAGATAAACGACCCTAGTCCTTGCCTTTTCCTACACATAAGACAACTTCTGGCACGGTTAGTGATTATGCCTTTGTAATCCACAACCAGATATACTCTTGCACCTAAACGGTGATGTGATTTTGCTTTAATGTAAGTAACTTCTGAGCATATACTTGTAGCTGGCTGAAGTGCGGCTGCTTGCTGCTCAGAGGCCGAAAACTCAAGAAGTGAGGTGTGGTGAAAGGAAGGCAGTTTTATACATCAAATGCTACCAACTGGGAAATGGCCAGACTCATATCTTTAAAAGACCATTTTAGGTGTTTGGCTGAGGGGAGGGATTTAAAAGTAGAGGCTTGGCATGAGAAACACACAGAAGTAGCACAGGATGCAGGTGTGCAGGTCTTGCTCCAAGTGCTATCTTGAATTATTGTCCACCTGGAGTTCCAGCTGGTACCATGTCAGTTGTAGCCAGGTTGCAGATAATCCATCTTGAGGTAATTTCCAAGTGGAAGAGAATCCCACAACTGGGCTTCCATGCTTGGCTTGTTGTAAAATAAGTCCCTGGAATTTTTAAACAAGCATAGTTAGATAAGTGTGCGTATTTTAAGGGAGTGTCTGGTGGGAAAGAGAGGAGAGTTTCAAAGTACCTTTCAACGCTATATTTTAAAGACTAAGGAAAAATCTTTCTACAGTCTATTTCAGGATTACATCTTAACAGTAGAGAGAAGGGAGAAAAAAGTTTTAAAATGCATTTCATACATACTGAACTTTCACAACCTGTATATAAGTTATGAACTGAAACACTGTTTTGGAGCAGGCTGATAGAATCTCCCCAAAAGACTCCTTTCGGGCTATAATCATCTACAGTCCTCAGTAAGACTTGTGAATAAAACTAACTTTAATTCTTTAAAAGCTTTATTTTTCTTTCTTTAGTCAACAATGTCTTTGGTTTCTCTGGATTTCAGTTTGTCATGCCAGCCCATGTAGCAGTTTTTAGAAAGCTCACTTTGTTTGTTTATTCATTTAGCTAAACCTAGTAGAGCTTTTCTATTTATGGCAAGCTCAGTCTTCATCCAGTGACCTCGAAGAGGAAAGACTGATTAACAATTCAACTAGGAAGAATTCTTCTGTCTTTAAAATTTTATTTAGTTGATATATAAGCTTCTTTGCTTCTACACCTATGCAATGTCTTTAAAAATATAATCTTATGATGTATTTCTTTCTATAGTTGTTGAAATAGAAGAAAAAATAGCTTGCCACTACCTACTATATTTTAATACAAAATAAAATCCTCTATGATCCTATCTTGCTTTTTTTTTTTTTTTTTGGACTGGATCATTCTACTTAATCTGTCAAAGGCTAAGGGATGTTCTAATATAACCCATTATTATTGTATTTCTATCAGTGTTATATATTTATACACATTTTGGTTCACTTTGAATATTATATTATTGAGTATATAACGTTTAATGAGACGGTAAAACATTTTTATCTTGGCTACTGATAGTATAATGCTGCTCTTTTCAGGCTTCCATTGTCAATTGCTACACACGCTGTCTTTTCTCTACAGCTTCTTTTAAGGTCTCTTCTGCTTTTGCTACTTTACAATTTAAAAAATATTGTAATTTTTTTCTTTCTGCTTGAGATTCATTGAGATTCCTAATCTGTACATACTCATCTATCATTTCTGGAAAATTCTTACCCATTATCTTCTTACATACTTTCTCTATTTCACTCTGCCCTGTTCCTTCTCTGATTAGACAAATATTTGACTTTCTCAATCTCCTCTTGTCTTTACCTTTTCTCTGTATTTTCAATTTCTTTTTCTCTCTCTTTTGCATTCTATGTATTTTTTTCAGTTCTATATTCCAGTTCAAAAATCCTTCTTTTGGGTGGGTCTATCAGCTATTAAGCTCATTCATAAACTTTTAACTATATATATTTTTATTTCCGGCTATTTCTGATTCTTTTTCATTTTTGAAGTTTGTTGTTCTTACTTATGTTGTCAGTCCTTTTTATTTCTTTAAATCTATTGTATTTGATAAATTTCAACCCTTTAGAGGTTTAATTCCACTATTGTTTTGTTAGCTTTCGTTCATGGTATTTTATACTTTTTTTTTTTTTTTCACTGAGAGCTCACATTTCCTGCAACTTTATCTGTTGGTATCTTTTGAGGCCTAGGTTGAAGTAGATGCATGTAGAGAAAATGTCAGGCAATTTAAAAAGAGCACTTTACACTAAATTTTTACTTTAGACTTTTAAAAATTTTCTTAACAATCTCTAAGAGTGTGAATCTTGACTACCAACCTGAGTAAAGGTTGGCTTTTTTCCTTCTTTACTTATACCTGAGATGTGAAGCAAGCAATGCTCCTAGTAGTCTTCTGTAGAGGATGAAGGAAAAGCAGCAGAAAAAGCAATGTAGGTTGATTTCTATTTCATTTTTATAGCAGGGATATAGCCCTTTGCTTTCCCAGCTTAATAAAGGAAGGGAGGGCAAATTTTCTCAACAGTTCCACCTCAGGCAGATCCAGGAATGTTTCTCTTTTCTCTTGCTCTTGGTGACAACTTGAGCACAAGATCATTTCAAGATGACAGCCATCCTCAATGTTTCAGCTTTGGAGCTAAAGATTGCACTTTCTCATAGTTTTTGTCCCGAGTATTTCTGACGTTCTTGCGTTGGTGAATGTATAAGAAGTTTTAAAGAATTGTATCCCATGTTTTAAATTGTTTTCCATGGGACAGTTGACCAGGGTACCTAGTCTGAAAAAGTATTGAATACAGAAGCTAGCAACATATATGACATAATAGTTTTGAAAAAGTCTCAAGTATTCAAAGAGGAAACACTAATAACCTATAAACAAAATTTACTCTGGCTTCCAGCTTCTCTTTTGCAATACCAAACATCTCAAAATAGCAGAGTTATACCTAAAGAAGAATTTTGACAGAAAGGGATTTTGACCCAAAATTTGATGTCCAGGTAAGTTGTCATTCAAAAGAGACACCTTAGAACTAAAAGAATTCAGAAAGAACATCACTCTAAAGTTAAGAAACTGATATGAGTAAATTATGGTATGTTGACAGTGGTTATTAAAGCAAATTAAACATATGACTAAGTAGAAGTATTGCAGATATGGTCACAAAACTGAATATAAATTTCAAAAATTATTTCCAAAGGGGATATATAACATGAAAGCTATTAGTTTAATATTAATAATGTTATTTCAATTCTCCTCATTATATTAATAAAATCTAAAAAGAGGAAAGAGCTATCAGAAGAAATATAACATGAATTTCTATTAATCTGTCACTGGGATGACAGTATTATATACATTAATTAAATTTAATCCTCATGAAAACTCAAACAGGTATATTAATTTTCTCTTGCTCCTGTACTAAATTACCTAAATTATAGTGGCTTGAAAACAGACAAATGTATTATTTTACAACTCTGTATGTCAGAAGTCCAACACAGGCCTCACTGGGCTAAAACAAATGTGTCAAAAGGACTATGTTCCTTTTTGGAAGTTAGAGAGGAAAGCGTGTTTCCTTCCCTTTCTAGCTTCTAGAGGCTACCCACCATTATTGGCTTGTAAACCGCTTTCTCCATATTCAAAGTGAGCAACAGTGAATCAAGTCCTTCTCACATCACATCACTCTAACCTCTTCTTGTATAGCCTCTCCTACTTTTCAGGAAGCTTAAGATTACCTTGAGCCCATTTGGATGTTCAGGAAAATCTCTATTTTAATGTCTACTAATTAGCAATCTGAATTCTATCTGCAACCTTATATCCCCTTTGCCATGTAACATAATATTCAGAGTTCTAGGAATTAAGGTATACAAATACTTGGGTAAACCTTATTCTACACATGACAGTCTGGCCCTCTGGCTGCCAAAGATTAATGTTACTCCAAATGTTTGCTCCATTTCAAGGTCCTCAAAATTTCTGAACCCCTTATAGCATCAATTCAAATCCTCAAATCTCATCCAAATCTCATCATCTAAATAATCTAAATTAGGTATGGGTGAGATTCTGGATATGATCTACCTGGTAGCACAATTTTCTTTATGGACCAATAAAACTAAAGAAGTAGACAATATTGAATTCATTTTACAAATAAGACATCAAAAGGAAAATACCTTTCCTAAAACCACATCCTTATTAAGTGTTGGAGATTCTAATCTGTTTTCAACTCAGAAGTTCATAATACTTTTAATCATTTCACTATCTAGAGAACACAAACTTCCTAAATTCTTCATTTTACAATTGGGGAGTTTAGAGGGTATTAATTCACCAGGAAATAAATAAATCAGATATTGGAAAAGACTTTAAATATTTATATCACTCAGAAGTAGTTTAAGTCAAGGATACATATGGATAAGACTAAACTGATGGAACCCATTTTCAGTTGCTTTGGAGAACCTTATGATATTGGTATTGTGGTAGGCTAAATAATGCCCACATACTAATACTTGAAATATATAAATACTATTATACTTAGTTTTTGAAGTATAATTTTGCAAAATAGACTACTTAGTTGATGATCTTATTCTTTTATAACTTTGAATGTGTCATCCTATTTCTGTTTGGACTACAGAGTTTTGGAAATTAAATCATGTGTTAATCTTACAGATAATCCCTTGTATGTGGAGAGCTATTTTTCTCTTACTGCTTTCAAAATTCTGTCAGTATTTTTGGCTTTTGACAATTTTATTATTTTGTATATGTTAATCTCTTTGAGTTTGTCTTACTGGGGGTTCCTGAATTTTTCAGCTGTGTACATTAATGTTTTAATTACATTTGAGAAGTTTTTAGTTATTGTATCTTCAAGTACTGTTTCTTTCCCTTTTTCCTATCTTCTCTTCTCCTGTGACTCTAATATGTGTATGCTGGTAAGCATGATACTGTTCAATTAGTCTCTGAGACTTTATGTATCTTTATTTATTCAGTTTTTTTTCTGTTCCTTAGACTAGATGATGTAAACTGACCTATATTCAAATTCTCTTTTTCTACCAGGACTAATCTTCTATTGAATCCCTATAGTAAATTTTTTAGTTATTATACTTTTCAATTTGAAAATTTTTACTTTTTATTTCTTCATTAGTAATATTTGCTATTAATATTTTTTTAATTTTTTAGAATTAGTTTCTTCTATTTGTTTGAACATATTTACAATAATTGATTTAAAGTCTTTATCTATTATGTCCAATATCTACCTCAGGGACAGTTTATATTGCAGGCTTTTTTTTCTTCCTGTATATAAGCCATTCTTCTTATTTACAAGACTTATAATTTTTGATTGAAAACTGGGTATTTTATATAACATAATGTGGCAACTCTAGAAATCAGATTATCTCCTCCCAGCCTTTCTTTTGATTGCCATTTATTGTTGTTGTTGTTGTTGTTATTTATCTCCTGGACTAATTCTGTAAACTCTTTTTTCCATTATGTGTGGCCACTAAGTCCTCTGTACAGTTAGTTTTGTAGTTAGCTCGTGATTGGACAGAGATTTCCTTATATACCCTGAGTGAATAAGTTGTATATTATCTGTTGAGAGGCTCTTTGTATGTACTGACATGCTCTCAATGTTTTGATAGTTTACAATTCTGCAT
This sequence comes from Symphalangus syndactylus, assembly GCF_028878055.3. Lineage (NCBI taxonomy): Eukaryota > Metazoa > Chordata > Mammalia > Primates > Hylobatidae > Symphalangus > Symphalangus syndactylus. The sequence goes on along the minus strand of NC_072428.2, from coordinate 76,304,966 downwards.
TAGTCTTCCCTTCCTGCTTCATAGGACCTAAAGTTCAAGCAGAGGTGAGAGGATGGAACTTTCACAGATCATTCTTTTACATGCACACAGCCCTACTTATGGATGTGGCTTTCTTCAAATTCCTTAGGAATATGTCAGTGTTGTTCAAAGATTCTTGTGTTATCTCACTCATAAACTCTTCCATTTACATTTTTATTGGCCAGCTTCTTATTGGCCTCAACTCGTATAGTCTCCTCAGGCAGCTGCCATGTTAAACAATCACTTTTGATTGTTTTCAGCAAATGTCCTAGAGACAAGATTTTTCCCAATCAACAAGCTTTCAGTAAGTCAAAACAATCATAAGCATTAAAAATTGAGCTTTTCCAAGGAGCTGTCAGATGGGTCAATGCTTAGACAATGCCATTCTGCCTCCTCTTGTAGCTTCTAGAATTCCACTTTACATACCTATTGTTGAGAGGCTGCTGGATTTCATACCTACCATTTAGGTATAAAGAAGAGAATGGAAATAGGGAAATTAAAATGTCACACAACTTGTTGTTCTTACCAATATTTAGCACTTTTGTTGAATAAGTGCTCTTTGGATTATTGCATGCCTTCAGCTAATTTTGAGATTTCTGGAAAAATCACATTCATGGAAAACTCCTTTCAATTATTCCTCTTTGCCCTAAGGATAAAAGTCTTTTAATCATCCTTACAGCTGCCTCTCAGGCTGCCTGTGTTGTTGGGCCTCTGTCTATCTTTCCAGCCTCAAATGGTGTTATAGTTTAGATATTCGCCCCATCCAAATCTCATGTTGAAATATAATCCCCAATCTTGAAGGTGAGGCCTGGTGGGAGGTGTTTGGATTATGGGAGTCAATCCTTCATGAATGGCTTGGGCCATTCCCTTGGTGATAGGTGAGCTCTTGCTCTGAGATCTGGTGGTCATTTAAAAGTCTGTGGAACCTCCCCTCCCCAACTCTCTCTCTTTCCCTGCTTTTGCCATGTGAAGTGCAAGCTCCTGCTTTGCCTTCTACCATGAGTAAAACTTCCTGAAGCCTCACCAGAAATTATGTTTCCTGTACAGCTTGCAGAACCATGAGCAAATTAAATCTCTTTTCTTATAAATTACCTAGTCGCAGGCATTTCTTTACAGTAATGCAAAAATGACCTAATACAGAAATTTAGTACTCAGAGTGGAGTATTACTATAAAGATATCTGAAAATGTAGAAACAGCTTGGAAATTGGATAACGGCCAGAGGTTAGGATCATGTGGAGTATGTCTTTCTAGAGAAGACAGGAAGATGACAGTAAGTTTGCAACTTCTTAGAGACTGCTTAAATGATTGTGACTAAAATGCTGATAGTGATATGGAAAATGAAATCCAGGCTGACAAGATCTGAGATGAAAATGAGGAACTTACTGGGAACCAGAGCAAAGGTCACACATGTTATGCCATACGAAAGAGCTTGGCTGCATTCTGTTCATGCCCTGGGTATCTGAGGAAATTTGAACTTGAGAGTAATAACGTAGGGTATTTGACAGAAGAAATTTTTAAGCAGCAAAGTGCTCAAGATGTGGCCTGGCTGTTTCTAACAACTTATGCTTAGTTACAGAAGCAAAGAAATGGCTTAAAGTAGAAATTTATATTTAAACAGGAAACAGAGCATAAAAGTTTGGAAATTTTGCAGCCTAGCCATATGGCAGAGAAAGAAAAAGCTTTTTTGTAGAGAGGAATTCAAGCAGGCTGTAGAGCAACCACCTGCTACATACACTGGCATAACTAAAAGGGATCCAAGTGCTACTATCCAGGACAATGGGGAAAACAACTCAAAGGCATTTCAGAGAACTTCATGGCAGCCCCTCCCATCAGAGGCCTTAGGAGGGAAGAATGGTTTCATGGGCCAAGCCCTTGGCAAACTGCTCTCCCCATATCCCAGCCACTCCAGTTCCAGCTATGGCTCAACAGGGTCCAGGTACAGCTCGAGCTCCCACTTTGGAGGATGCAAGCCATAAGCTTACATGGCTTACACAAGATGTGAATCCTGTGGGTGTACAGAGTGCCAGAGTTGAGGCTTGGAAGCCTCTGTGAGGGTTTGAGAGGATGCATGAAAAAGCCTGGATGTATAGGCAGAAGCCTGCTGCAGGGGCAGAGCCCTCACATACAACTTCTACTAGGGCAATTTGGAGGGAAAAATATGGGGCTGGAGCCTCCACACAAAGTTTCTAATAGGCACTGCCTAGTGGAACTGTGAGAAGGGGGCCACAATCCTTCAGACCTGAGAATGGTAGATCTACTAGCAGCTTGAACTCTGTACCTGGAAAATCCACAGGCACTCAACCCCAGCCCATGAGAGCAGTTGGGGGAGTTGTACTCTGCAAAGGTATAGCGATAGGGCTGCCCAAGGCCTTGGGAGCCCTCCCCTAGCACCAGTGTGCCCTGGATGTGGAACATGGAGTCAAAGGGGACTACATTGGAGCTTTAAGATTTAATGACTGCCGGCTTGGGTTTTGCTTTGCATGGAGCCTACAGCTCCCTTCTTTTAGCCAATTTCTCCCTTTTGGAATGGGAATGTTTACCCAATGCCTATACACCCATTGTATCTTGGAAGTAACTAGCTTGTTTATTTTACAGGCTCATAGGTGGAAGGGATTTGTCTTGTCTCAGATGAAACTTTGGACTTTTGAGTTAAATCTGGCAAAGGTCAAGATTTTGTGGGATTGCTGAGAAAGTATGATTCTATTTTGCAATGTGAGGACATGAGATTTGGGAGGGGCCAGAAGAATTATATAGTTTGGATATTTGTCCCTGCCCAAATCTCATGTTGAAATGTAATCCACAGTCTTGGAGACGGGGCCTGATGGGAGGTGTTTGGGTCATGGGGGTGCATCTCTCATGAATGGCTTGGGCCATCCCCTGGGTGATGAGTGAGCTCCCCAGTTGAGTTCACATGAGATCTGATCATTTAAAAGTGTGTGGCACCTCCCCCACCACTTGCTCCTGCATTTATCATGTGAAGTACAAGCTCTTATTTTGCCTTCTGCCACAAGTTAAAGCTTCCTGAGCCCTTCCTGTACAGCCTGCAGAAATATTAGCCAATTAAACCTCTTTTCTTATAAATTATCCAGTCTTGGGTATCTCTTTATAGCAATGCAAGAATGTCCTAATACATCTGGCATCCCTTCTTTCTGAGCATTGGTTTACCTCAATGACTGTGCTTTCTTTAATGTGATACTATCTTCCATTGCAGGACTTCTGTTTAGACTAACACCTATGCCTGCACCCCAACTCAAGATTAGGCAAATTCCCATCTCTACTAACTTAACATAACGTACTTCCCATTCATAGCAATTATGGCAATTATCAGTGAATTCATAATTGGGAATATTTGATTCACATCCGTCTTTCTTATAAAATTCAAATACAACAAGACAGGTAAAATGTCACTTCAGTTCACCACTGTATCCTGCATCTAATGTACCAACACACATTAACTACTTAATACATGCTGAAATAAATTAAAACCTATATATATATATATATATTTTTTTTAAATCGTGGACAAAATAAAAAAGCAAGCACATATTTCATTTAGAAAATGGAATAAAATAAAAGCAAGGAAGCAGACACAACTGCATACAAAGGGAAAACAAAAGTGAAATAACCAAATAGGACTAAACATCTTAGTTGACCATTTTCATTGCTGAACTTTTGTGAAATTATTATTCAGTGCTTACACTAGACTATATGTTTTACATACATTGTTTAACTTAATCTTCACAGCACTCTGTTATCAATGTTTTACACATAAGAAAACTCAGGCTTATTGACGTTAATTGACTTATAAAACCATCAATAAGTTCTGGGCCACTTTGGCAACTGAACTCTCAAGCATTAATCAGAAATAAAAAAGTTAAGGTTCTCTGCAAAATAAAAAGATTCTCCGACTTCAGTTAAAAAAAGAAAAACAAGATGCAATCTATCTGCTGCTTACAGCAGATATGCCCAAAACAAGATGACACAGGTTAAATATAAATGGATAGGGTGAGGTTTATTAGGCAAAAACAAAGAGAAACACAGCAAAAGTTGAAGCATTAATATCAAGGTAGGTTTCAAGACAAAAATACAAAATGATACAAAGAAGGTCTTTTATATTACATAAACTATGTAAATACAAGAGACATGTACCTTTATAGGATGAATAATATATGTTCAAAATACATAAACCACAAACTGCTCGACACACAATCATAATGGATGAAATTTTCATATCTTTCTAAGGATAAAGTAGATCAAATAAAAATAGTCATTGTTAAGTTGGTTTTTGTCCTCTTCATAATGTTAACTATATCAAAAATGAGTATGTATTTACATTTTCAAAAAATATCTGAGTATAAAATATTAACTTTACTCCTTTAAACTCGTCCTTGTCTTTATACATAGCCATTATTATAAGAGATTAATGGTCTTTTCAAATATTATTTTATACACTTACATGGATACATACATATCATATCTATAATCGTTTTTAAGATAATGGAACTTAATTATTTATTTATATTATTAATTAATTAATTTTTTTGAGATAGAGTTTCACTCTTGTTACCCAGGCTGGAATGCAATGGCGTGATCTCAGCTCATTGAAACCTCTGCCTCCCAGGTTCAACTGATTCTCTTGCCTCAGCCTCCCAAGTAGCTGGGGTTACAGGAATGCGCCACCATACGGGGCTAAATTTTGTATTTTTAGTAGAGACAGGGTTTCGTCATGTTGGTCAAGCTGGTCTCAAACTTCTGACCTCAGGTGATCCACCTACTTTGGCCTCCTAAAATACTGGGATTACAGCTGTAAGCCACAGCACCCAGCCCAAGATAATGGAGCTTAATTAAACTTAACTGAATTGTTTTAAGAAATATTTTTAAATGCAGAAAAAGAGAGTACTATGATAAACATCCATTTTGCACCAACAATAACTGACAATTGTTTTAAGTTAACATATTTATTTAAGTCTTTTGTTAATAACAAGATAGTCAAACTTAAAGCATATTTTGATATGTATGGGGGTAAAGAAGGGAGGGAAGATATATTCAAAGTGTATATAAAATATACATGTAAATGCCAGAAAGTTTTTCAAACAGTGGGTGGTAGCACTGAAGTGTCGGAATGGAAATGTAAGTGGAGGTGGGATTGAAACAAGCTGTTGCTGTATCACTGTTTTTCTTTTTTTTTTGAGACGGAGTCTCGCTCTGTCACCCAGGCTGGAGTGCAGTGGTGCAATCTCGGCTCACTGCAAGCTCCGCCTCCCGGGTTCACGCCATTCTCCTGCCTCAGCCTCTCCGAGTAGCTGGGACTACAGGCGCCCGCCACCACGCCCGGCTAATTTTTTTGTATTTTTAATAGAGACGGGGTTTCACCGTGGTCTCGATCACCTGACCTTGTGATCCGCCCGCCTCGGCCTCCCAAAGTGCTGGGATTACAAGCGTGAGCCACCGCGCCCGGCCTGTATCACTGTTTTTCTTAATCATAAAAATGATTTAATTTTATAGTTTCTCAAAATACCCAAGGGAGGAACATAAACTCCTATATACAATATGACTTTTTTTAAACATATATATTTATAAATTCTTGGGGTGACAGGAAACACTGAAAATAAATTTACCAAAGAGTCATTTTAACCATTCAGTGCTTATTGCTGGGTGTGGAATTATTGTTGACTTTGTTCTTAGTATACTTCCGCGTTTTCCAAATTATCTACCATAAGCAATTATATTCTGATTGTAAAATGCTACAGGTGAAAAACTAGAAATAAACATTAAATTTAAAAGGTTTAGTTCCTAACAATCCTGGTAATGTTGCATTGATACTAGGATACTCAAGACAACAGATTTGGTCACAACTAAAACTTTTTAGAGCTCTCCACTTACTCATTTCCAATCGTGTATGATCAATTTCTACGGTCTATTACATTCACAGCTGGTGAAATTGTAAATTGGTACCACCTTTCGGAAAGCAATTGGCTCTATATATCTTTAAAATCTTAAAGTTATTTAAAAAGGCTTATGCCCTTTACCCCAGAACTGTTTTCCAAAAATTTTCCTAAAGGAGGAAATTCGAAATAAGAAAAACAATACACAGGTTGATCATTGTAACTTACATATAATAAAGTTGGGTAAATTAGAGAAAGGTTAAATTACAGTGCATTTATTCAACAGAATACTCCGTCATTTGTAACAATGATAATGAAACAAAATAGAAAAATACTCACGTTAGGTTAAATGAAGAAAATATATGTATCTATGGTGGATCACAATATGAAAACTTAATACTTCTAGGTAGAAGAAGAGAAACAGAATATGAAAAACTAAGAAGTCTTTAGGGGTAGGAGGACGTGAGCAGATCTCTAAATAACCTTGAGATCAATGGAAACAGTGTATAGATTTTTAGGTGTACTTACAAGCTGATCTTATTTTAAGATCCTTCAGTATATGTTATCAAATAGTGTTTGCTTTTCTTGCAAAAAGTTTGGGAAATATGCAAGTTGAAGCCAATCATTACTGTACTTTTTATAATGCACTTCAAGTTTTACTAGCTATTCCAAGAGTAGTGTACTGATCGATAAATCGTTTAAGTGGAGGCTCACATGAAATATTAACAATTACCCCAGGGCCTCAGAGCAATTGTGATCAATTCTGGCACAGCATCAGATCCATAATTTTCTTCGCTACTCTGATTTTTACGTTTTTTGTATTTTCAAAGTAATGTGACCGCAATCGTTAAGTTATTAAAATTGCTCCTGAGATGAGGACACTCGAGACAAAAACACACGGAGAGGTTCGTCTGCTATTCCTCTCCTCATTTACTAAGCTCACACGTCTACCCTGAGGATTTGGAAACACTGCACGATTGTGCACTTACTGTGCACTTACCCCTTAGCACAGCTAAGGGATAAAGAGATACCCACCGGGCTGTCTAAGGCGCAGCCTCAAGGCAAGGAAGAAGGGTGCTGGGTCGCAGGGGATGAGAGGGCGGGGCGGCCACTTTGCTGCAGGAGATACCTACAGCCAGCGAGCACTTAGGAAGTCAGAAGAGAGTTGTCAGTCTCTTGGACACCTTCATTTTCTGCCCCGTAAATTTCTCCTCCGCTGTTGTCTGGGCTCCACTTCCGACCCCCCAGTTGCTACTAGCTGTAGTCCGACCTATTGTGGCCGGGGCTAGTGCCAGCCTCCCGCCGCTACCTCCGCCTCTTTCCTTCTCTGCGCCTGCGCGACCGGAAAATTCGCGAAGGTTCCTGAAACGCAACAGATCGTTTCCGGAAGCCGGTAGCCGCCTTAGTCGTCAGACCGGTGCTAGCGACACGGGAGGGGCTAACGCATCCTCTTGCTGTTCCCCGTGTTTGGGCCTTGCCTGTGACGGTAGGAAAAGAAAATGGCCTTGCTGTGCTACAACCGGGGCTGCGGTCAGCGCTTCGATCCTGAGACCAATTCTGACGGTAAGAGCAACGCGCCGCCAGTCCTCCCTCCCCTCTCCAACTCATCAGCGGGGGAGGCCCTTTGGGCCAGAGGGTGTCCGCGGATCTCCTGCAGCCGTCCTCGCGCGGCCCCTCCTGGGCCTCCCTTGGATGCCCGCGTAGTCCGCCGGCCGCCCCTCTGGTGCGCTGCGTTCACTTGGCGAGCTCCCGGCCCCGGCGCCTGACTCTCCTCTGCCACTGCGGAGAGAGACGCTCCCCTGGATCCACGTGTTTCCTCCGTCGTCCCCGCACTCCTTTTAAGTCGCCTGGAATTTAGAACGAACACCTTTCTCCTTGGGCCCCCCAGTCTCTGGGGAAGCAAAAATTAACGAGGTACTGGTGAGCTTGCTTTGTAGTTCCCGAAGTAGTGATGGCTGTGATTGCCTGCGCGAGAGGGAGAGGTGTCCCGGATGAGCAGCGGGTTGTCCTAGCATGTAAGCTGTGCCTTGTAGAAGTTTGTGTTCAGTCGATCTGCTGTTACAAACCTCTTAAAAGTGTTCTTGGTAAGGGACATTACTCTGTATCTTTACGCTGTTTTGATAGGTTCATCCTGGTGGTACGTTAGTTATCTTTTTGTTACTAGCGGCATTTGTTGCTTATTCTTGTGGCCTCCACGTTTTACTACCATGCCTACTCCAGTATAAAATGAGTGAATGTCATCTACAGCACCTAGATGTCGAGTTAAGGATCCAAAGCGAAAATGACTATTAGGTGAAGGACGGGAAATGATCAGTGAATTGAAATTTTGATGGACAAAGAAGTGAGATGATTCCATGCGTATCGTGAGAAGTGACAACACGTTTTCAGATTGAACTAGCATTTAGTTTATATTTTCTGCATGCCAGCCATTATTGCTTTATCTTATTTAATCTTCATAACCACCCTGGGACGCATGTAGTGTTAATTAGACCCATTTGATAGAGAAGCTTTGTTCAATGAGGTAGTATTAATATCATCCTTCATTATTGTGGAGGAGATGAAAACTGATGCCTTTTAAACTCTTCACCTCTGAGATGTTTGAAATACTTATTTTTGGCACACAGGTAAATTGATAGCGTTATTTAAAATAAGACCATTAACACAGGGTTTTAAGGAAAAGGAAAATCCAACCTATGCAATACTCGTTACCGCCACTGACATTTTTATGATGCAAATATGATGCTACTCTAGAGGAAAATTGTGATATTTCAGTCGATGACAAAATCGAGAAATGATTTTAAAGCCCTTTGGTGTTGGCAGCCTATGTAAAAAATTAATTGCACTTATGTCTGCAGATATTCTACTTTAATATAGAATACAGGGGAAAGACTGACGCTTTGCTTATGAGACAATAACGTTCAGGGGAGATAGTCATTTGTTGTAAGTCTGTATCCAGGTGTGAATTGGTGCAGTGCCTAAGAAACAGAAAGCGACCAGGAAAACCGTCTCAAAACTTGGGTGGTCAGCAGTACGAGTTACACCAGAGAAATTCCAATAAGTATATTTACTTTAGCTAAATGATGGTTTTTTTAGAGACTTAGAATAAATTTTTCAAGTAAACTGCGTGAATGGCAGGAGGAGAAAATGGAGATACGGAGTAGGAGACAAGAACTAAATAGAAAGGTTGGTTAGGAGGTTTTTTAGGAAGAGGTTTGACCTTGTACAGTTGACAGAAATAAGTTAAAAGAGGTAAATACACAAGCAAGTTCCATTTTGCGTAAGCCAGATGCTGGATCTGTCATCTTTAAATATTTCTTAATCTACACTAAATGCCTTTTTTTCTTGGTGCTATGGCATAATTACCATGCTCGTTGACTTATAGTCTCATGATTTTTTTTCTCCCTAGAGACAGAAGTTAGACTCCCTTTTAAGCTGATAGAACGTTTTAACTTGTAACTCAAGTTAAAGGGTGTTTAAGGGAGACACAGTTGGTAACTTACATATGTTAAACACTTGTTCTAGAATAAACACAGCTTCCCAAACAGTATTTTTTTTAATCGACGTATACGAGGAAAACTGAAGGAACTACTAGCGAGTAGCTCAGTGAGAAATTTAGCCAGGGTCAGACCCAATGTTAGAAGCCCTGGACACTTAACCACTACTACTGTCTTGTAGCTTCTCACCCATAAAATATTAATTTTGCCAAAACCCTTAAAACTGATAAAGGGTGGATATTAAAGAAAGGATGAAGAATGTCCATTTGCTTGTTACTTCTTGTTTTTGAAAGCCGTGGCTTTCAAATTGTGTTCATATTAGTTGTACGGTTCAGATCTGACTCATTCCTGCACCCATGCTGCCAAAATTGACTTATTGTGACATTTTATGCCTCTGACTCTGTTATATATTGTGTTTTATGTCTCTGATTACTTTAAATTTGGTGTTTGAAATTACTGGATCTATTCTCTACTTCCATTCCCCTCTCAACTTCATGTCCTTATGCATATCCATTTCTACTTCCAACCTCCTTTTTCAGCCCTTAATTCCACAACTACCCTTAATTAATAACATCTTTCTGATCCACGGATTTACTTACTGTATCAGGAAGATACCTAACACTTTCTACATTGGCTAGTATCTATGCAGCACATGGTTACTAAGGAAGCAATACTGGCTAGTAACGGGGTAGGGAGATTTCTGTGAGCACCAGTAGTAAATTTTGAGGCAACACCAGGAATCAGGTGGTAGAGCACGGGTGTCCAATCTTTTGGCTTCCCTGTGCGACACTGGAATAAGAAGAATTGGGCCACACATGAAATACACTAACACTAATGATAGCTGATGAGCTTAAAAGAAAACAAAAACAAAATTGATAATGTTTTAAGAAAGTTTACGAATTTGTGTTGGGCTACATTCAGAGTGGTCTGGGGCAGCATGCTGGACAAGGTTGTTGTAGAGCATTGAAAGCTAAATAGACTTGAAAGGTTGAAAGATAGTCTTATAAGCAGATTGCAGAGGGATGAAGCTGACTGTTATCTGATTTTTAAAAATATAGTACTCCATCTTGCAAACTGCTCAGACCAGCTCGGTCGTGGAGACCCTAACCCGGTGGTGCTAGAGGAATTAAAGACACACACACAGAAATATATAGTGAAGAGTGGGAAATCAGGGGTCTCACAGCCTTCAGAGCTGAGAGCCTCGAATGGAGATTAACTAAAAGTATTCCTTACAGGAAATAAAAGGATGGGCTCTGGCTAGTTATCTGCATCATGAACATGTCCTTGAGGCACAGATGGCTCATGCTATTGTTTGTGGTTTAAGAACCCTTAACTGTTTTTCTGCCCTAGGTGGGACAGTTGTTCCTTGCCCTCCTTCAGGTAGACTCACAACCTTCTAGCCTGGGCGTCAAGGCGGTCAGGAGCATGTCACAGTGTTGCAGAGAGTTTGTTTATGGCCAGTTTTGGGGCCAGTTTATGGCCAAATTTGGGTGCCTGTTCCCAACACAAATTGTAATAAACCCATTTACATAAGAGCAGTAAAGATTGATGGTGTAGTGGGGAGGGAAGTACAGAATAACACCCAGTGAGAATCTAGAAAATAGGCTGTAGAACTTCAGAGTATTTTTTTGTTTTGTTTTGTTTTGTTTAAGACGGAGTCTTGCTCTGTTGCCTAGGCTGTAGTGCAGTGGCGTGATCTTGACTCACTGCAAACTCTGCTTCTCAAGTTCAAGCGATTCTCCTGCGTCAGACTCCCGAGTAGCTGGGACTACAGGCATGCACTACCACGCCCGGCTAATTTTTGTATTTTTAGTAGACACGGGTTTCACCTTGTTGGCTAGGCTGGTCTTGTACTCCTGACCTCAGGTGATCTGCCTACCTCAGCCTCCCAAAGTGCTGGGATTACAGGCATGAGCCACCAGGCCCGCCTAGACTTCTATTTTTTTTTCTAATTAAAAAGTAAACTTTAATGTTGAAAATGCACACTTGGGGAAGGCAGAAAGATCACACACAAGGCTGTCACTTCACACTTGGAAGGTTGCACAGTGGCCAGGCAGAGGCGCTCCTCACTTTCCAGAGAGACACTCCTCAGTTCCCAGGCGGGGCAGGGGCGGGGCAGAGGAGCTCCTCACTTCCCAAACAGGGCAGGGGCCAGGCAGAGGCGCCCTAGTCTTCTTTTTAGTGAGGTTTGTACCTAGGAATGACTGTGTCTAGGAAAGTTAAATTACCAATTAGATACTGCAAAAAATCTTTACAGTATTTAAAATGTTGAGCCTGTTATTACAAAATGTCTTTTAGGGAATCTTTTGTGAAACCTTTATGGATGAATGCACGTAAGCATACTTCAAGTTTGATAGTATATTGGTAAAAGCAGGTTAGAAAAATGATGGTCAAAATTTGGGGGTTTGAAGTTTTGGTACTAAACAAATTTTACTACCAAGATTAGGGGAATATAAAATATAATTGTTATACATAAACAATTCTGTATTTTTGTCCTTAGTCATCATACGCTTGAATTAGAATTTTTAATACTATTTTAATATAGTACACTTTGTGCTGCGCGTCAGACTCAATCATTTGTACCTTTTTAAGGTACCTGCGTTTGGAAAAAGGATTAAAGGTTAACACCTTAAGGAGATGATCATGTATGTTATTTTTCTTCATTATAAAGAGAGGTACTTTTTTTTTCTCTGTTTTCTCCAGATGCTTGCACATACCACCCAGGTGTTCCAGTCTTTCACGATGCATTAAAGGTAGAAACTATATTTTCATTTTTTTCATATCTGTGTAGTAAATTGAGAGATGTAATACTAAATCTTTATTTCCTCATCTTTTTTTCTCAGCTAGTGACTTTCTTCTTAATGACCTTTGGGGGGGGAGGTGCTTTAAGTGTATACTCCACTAAAGGCAAAGACAAGACAGTAGATGATGATCTTAAGGTCTTTTCCAGTTACAAAATTGGATTTTAATTCCTTTTTTTTTTTTTTCTTTTTGAGATGGAGTTTCATGGTGTCACCCAGGTGGAGTGCAGTGGTGTGATCTCAGCTCACTGTAACCTCCGCCTCCTGGGTTCAAGCGATTCTGCCTCAGCCTCCTGAGGAGCGGGGATTACAGGCGCCTGCCACCATGCCCAGCTAATTTTTGTATTTTTAGTAGAGACAGGGTTTCATCACGTTGGTCAGGCTGGTCTCGAACCCCTGACCTCAGATGATCCACCTGCCTCAGCCTCCCAAAGTGCTGGGATTACCATGCCTGGTCTTAATTTTCATTTTCTACACCCATTTCTTCACTTTTCTAATTTTGAGGGAAAATAGAGTGGTTGTATTGAATCTCAGTCTGTCACTACTGGCTAATAACAGCTCTGAATTTTAGAAAAGATTCTTAAAAACATTTAGTGCCAATCTCGGGACAGACACATGTAAGTTTAGAGTGTTTTTAACTTCAAAGAAACGTTACCTGTTTTCCAGCTATACTTCTTGGATGTTCTGGAGAATTAGTAGAGTGTTGTTTGACTAGATTTTTGCTGGTCGTCTTTTTAAAATTCATGATAATATGATACATTTAAAGAGTTTCCTTTGTATATCTCAAAAGATAATGCTGTGGTAGGGCTGCCATGGTTTTAGGTTCTACAACTTTGGTTCTCAGGAACGTAAGCAGTCTTAACATGTTTAAATATTGTTGGTGCCCTTTAAATGCCAATTATACCTTCCAGAGAATAGTTAGACTGTTTTGGCACTTCACTGTTATACCACCAAATCTAACAAAAGATGCATTAGTCTGGTTAGTTCTGAGTGAGGAAAACAGAGAAGACATTCAGTAGGGCAAGTTGAGACCTTATTCCTCCATACATTTTTTTAGTTTTTACAAATCTTTGTTGTAGTGGAAACTGTGGTGCTGTGGAAATGTTTATTTTTCTTTTTGTGGAATTTCATCTTTCCTAGACTGCCATTTCTTCTGATATTTTTGTTTTACTGCATCTTTTTCTTTTTTTCCCATGCTGTTTTCCTCTTAGCTCTTAAAGGTAACCTTTGGCTGTTTTCTCTTATTCAGTTCATTCATTCGTTTTCTCAAATGTCACCTCTACACCGATGGCTCTTACAACGTATTTCTGTGTCTCATTGGCAACGTCAAACCAGTTTCTAGTGTGTACCGTTTATTCCAAAAGTAGTCTGCTTCTCAACTTTACTGCTCCTAGTAATGATACTGCTGACTTTCTGATCATTTGGTCCATTGCCCGTTTTTTCTCTTACCACATTGTTAATCACTCCAAGTCTTAATGATTTCACTTTGAAGTATTTTTGCTTCTCTCTATTTTGCAGTTGTAGTGTTTATTATGGTCTCTATTTTATAACCATTTCTTAAAGTCCTAGATATTCCAAGATTATTGGATTTCACAGTACAGAAGATTTCAGACAAAATGTGTATACATCAATACAGGGATACTAGTTGACCAAGTAAGAAGTTAAACATTGCATTGACAAAAGAAATACTATTTTAATATGAGAAGGGACATATCCAGAGAAAAGGACAATCTTGCTGAAAAAAGACAACTAGCAACCTTATATTCACATAACTTAGCTTTCCTTTTCTCATTGTACTGAAGACTAGCATAGAATCCAGATTGGCATTTGGGAACAGCTGGCCTGTATCATATTTTACATGTGTGTATCACAGTATCTGACATAATTTAGTACATGATTAAGACAGTAAAACTTTTTCTCTCATAGAATAACTTTTCTGTTGACTGTATTATTGATGCTATTTAAACCCTATATTTAAGGTTGTAGTAATTGATCTACATCTCAATTCGGAGTAAAAGATAATTAAATTTCAAAATAAAGGAAAATTTGAATTATAGGATATTTGAAATTACCTTTAAAGAAAAAGAACCTACAGTTGCATATTATGAGAAAAATCACTACCAAATTTTTATGCAGTCTTTTGAAAATCAGCGAGGTCCAGGTGGATGTGTGCAAAGTTGCGTCTTAATCTGAATTTAGTCCCAAATCTTAATCTGAAGTTCCAAGTTTTGAGATTTTGCATTTTTGTTTCCCTATTCTCTATAAACATTGGAATTTAGAGATAATTATTAAAGCCATTTTTTGGTAAACTACTTGATAGTTTGTTCAGAAATCAAAAATAGTAATAGTTTCTGTGTCTTTATGCTTCTCACTGAAAAGATCACCTTCAAAGGCTTAATAGTACTTTGGCTGCTGTGTTAATTAATCTTTGTTGTTCTGAAAAATAGAATGCTTATTGTGAAACTAAAATAGATTTTAGTTTCTATAGTTACTATCTTTAACTTAATAGATTTTAAAAGTAAAATACCTATACTTATTTTGAATATTCTTTGAATATGATAGTTTTAGGAATTATAACATGTTTTTCTTCTAAAAAGCAGGCACGATTGTTGAAAAGAGAAGCAGTTTTTGTTTTATAAAGGTGCTTCCCTTGATGATAGGGCATAGCACAAATCACTTTAACATTGGTTAATTGGTTTTTTAAAAATCAAAGATTAATATTCATTTTACTTGATTAGGTGAATTATATGCAACACTGAAGTTTTGCACTCTGTATTTGCGAGTTACTGCAGGATTCAAGTAGATAAGTGCAAGTAGAGTGTTTTAGTGGGTCGTGTTTCTCATGCAAATAGAGTTTTTAGTTTCTTTCTCTTGTTTTTCATAGGGTTGGTCTTGCTGTAAGAGAAGAACAACTGATTTTTCTGATTTCTTAAGTATTGTAGTAAGTACTAATTATTTTTTCTAGATTATCTTCCTAAAAATACATGTTATAGAAAGCCTCAGATTTGAGGAGTCTGATTTCTGATATAGATTGATTGGTCTTCATCAACTTGTAGATAACACCTTTCAAAAAGCAGCTCATCTCCCTTCCACAGCTTGTAAAATAAAGAATCTGTTTTGGAAATTAATGTTTTAAGGTATTAGTTACCTGCTTATCATTTTAGGTTTGTTCTTTCTGTTATGTTGAAAGAACATCAAGAAGGAGAAAGTGGTAAGCAACAATTTAAAGCCTTTTCAGTTAGGAACGATAAAGTTTTATCTAAGATGCTGTTGAAATATTTTATATACCACTTTTATATAAACCACTTTATATACCACTAAGAAAGCTAAAGCTACTAACAAACTGATAATGCTATTGATTGTATCATTTCAGAGGTGTTAAAGAGTATATATAATTCAGTAGAATGTAGTAGAAAAGTAGCTAACGTTTGCTGAATGTTATCACCTGCCAAATGTGCCAGGCATTTTATTATTTAACCCTCTCAGAAAATATCTTACCTGACATTACCTCCATTTTACAAATGAGGAGATGGAGGTTTAAAAAGATTATCTTGCGTAAGGTCATATAACTAGTAAGTATGTTGAGAACTAGGTCTCAAATTGAGGCCTTTTGAGTAAGAGATTTTTCTGTATAACTATTTTTTACAGTTCTTTGTGAGATTCTCCAGAATTCTTATGTAAACGAGGTTTATGCCATATTTTTAATAGAATAAGTAGATGTTTATGAAGTGTAATTCAAAGACTTTTTTAAAAAGCCTTCATTCAGAGATTCAGCAAATATGGCAAATTTGGAGTTCTGTTTTTAATTTCTTAAAATCAATGTATTGAAACTGGAGATAACATGAAATAGAATCAATATCAATAAAGAACTGAAAAGATAGTGTTTCTATCATGAAATGTAAAATAGATAGCTCTTAATGAATATCTTTCACTAACAGGGCTGTACAAAAGGTAGACATAATAGTGAGAAGCCACCTGAGCCAGTCAAACCTGAAGTCAAGACTACTGAGAAGAAGGAACTTTCTGAATTAAAACCCAAATTTCAGGAACACATCATTCAAGCCCCTAAGCCAGTAGAAGCAATAAAAAGACCAAGGTATACTTTATACAGTTACATATTTTTGTCACACTTGAATAGTAGCACTTGTGCATGGTACTTTCCTTAATGATTTAGCGTGATACCATTTGTAGCTACTATGTAGGCCACCAAGTTTTGAACCATTTGGTTTCTCCCTTAAATCTGCCTTAAATTTTTATTTCTCTTCAACTTGAGAGCATGTACACAATATAACTACATAACAGATTTGCATATTGTACTGTCATAATTACAAGTACATGTATCATCAGGGTAGGGAAGTCACATTTTTCTTGTGCCTTAGAGTGCATCTTTTTCACTGTGGCATGGTAAAAGTCTTTGAAGCAGTTTTCCTTGTCATGTCATCAGTTTAAAGTAGAAAATAATGCAGAGGCCTAATCATCCATCTGTACTTTCAGATGCCTGAAAACTACCGTTAATCTCATTACTACTGGTCAATTTTTAATGCATTTGATTTAGATGACATATTTGTGAAAATAGTCTTAAAAAAGCTTTTGCTCATTGTGCAATAGAATTGTACAGATTCTTCATACTTGCCTTCTGATAACCAGACTCTGTATTCCCACACATGTATATTGAGTACCTTTGTTGAACCAGGTCTTCTTCACGCTACACTTGAGTACTAAATTGTTTTAGAAGCAAACTACAGGACTTAAAAAGTGATTTTTTTTTTTTTTTTTGGCTGCAAGTAGGCACCTATTGCAATTTTTATTCATGCTATGAACTCATGATTTTCCCTTTATTCTCCATTGATCCTACTTAAATAAATATGTAGAGTATTGAATAATATAGAACCAAGATAAGAACCCTAAGAGACTTTAGATATTTATTTGTTCATTAGCACTCTGAGTACAGATTATTGCTAAGGAGACTACTCAGGATGATTTTATTCTCTCCATCTTCATAGTTAGAGGAGACCATTGAATGCTTTGTTGGCCAATTTAGCAGTTAGAAAAATAATTGGGAAAAGACAAAACTTCAGTCATGGCTCATTCTTAATCTCTTTAGTAATATAATACAGTCTGTACTATAATAGTATGAGTTAATTTTATCTTTAAATGATGGGCTGTTATTTTACTTAAAGGGCAGCGAGAGGCCAGGCACTGTGGCTCAAGCCCATAATCCAGCACTTTGAGAAGCCTAGGAGGGAGGATCCTTTGAGCCTAGGAGTTTGAGAACCAATCTGAAAGAGATCCTGTCTCTCCAAGAAAAAAAAAAATTAGCTGGCTTTGGTGGTGTGCTCATGCAGTTGCAGCTACTCAGGCTGAGGCAAGAGGATCTTGAGATTGACTTTTTGAAAAAAGAAAAGGACAAAGGCAGTGAGATGAGAAAAACTAAATATTTTATCCTAAATTCATTTGGTGGTGTTATAACAATTATGAGGACATAGGTTTTTACGTACATTTTTTTTAAGAGGAAAAGTCCCTCTCTTACCCAGGCTGTAATGCAGTGGCATTATAGCTCACTGCAGCCTTGAACTCCTGGGCTCAAGCCATCCTCCTACCTAATCCTCCCTGGAACTATAGGTGTATGCTGCTATGACCGTATTAGTCCATTTTCACAGTTATGAAGAAACACCCGAGACTAAATGATTTATAAAGAAAAAGAGGTTTAATGAACTCACAGTTCCATATGGCTGGGGAGGCCTCACAATCATGGCGGAAGGTAGAGGGAGTAATAAAGGAATGTTTTACATGGTGGCAGGCAAGAAAAAAAACCATCAGATCTTCTGAGACTTATTCACTATCATGAGAACAGCGTGGGAAAAACGCATCCCCATGATTCAGTTACCTCCCACCAGGTCCGTCACACACCATGTGGAGATTATGGGAGCTAGAATTCAAGATGAGATTTGGTTGGTGACACAGGGAAACCATATCAGTGACCGACTAATATTTTTTATTTTTTTGCAGAGACAGGGTTCCACTTTGTTGCCCAGGCTTCAAGCAGTCCTCTTGCCACAACCTCCCAAAGTGTTGGGATTATGGGCATAAGCGACCATGCCTTGCCTATGTACTTTTAAAATGCCTCTTTCGTCAGTTTTTTCGTTGTGGATATAGAATGAATAGCCTACAATTTTTATTTTTATTGCTGTGTTTATTAATATGTTTAATACTTATTTATTGAATGGACTTAAATAAATTGTGTATACAACACTTAGCCATTATGAAATGTTAGAAGATGTTGTTTTTTTAACCTTACTGAAATTGCCTTGCAATACGATTATATCTGAATTTACAGATCCATATGCCAATGTCCACATAAATTATCTCCACTGGTAGAAGTGAGTATGGATTCACTTAGAACTTACGTATATTTCATGTTTATTATGTGCTCAGCATTGAGCTTGGGCATGGGATGTAAAAGTACATTATGGTCCCTTCCTCAGCATTACTCATCTTGAAAACCTTGGATTCCTAGTCTTTATTCCCTTCTCATTAGTGCAACTGATTAATAATTAAATATGCTGACAATAGCGTGATTATTTGAGACTTACTATTCTAATATAAGGAGCTTTTCTGTTAAGACAGAATGTAGATACATTGTAACAATTATTTATAAAATACCTTCTTTTAACTTTTTAATGGGAATCATTTGATACACAAAGCATTTGCTTTCTCAAAAAGCTTTTAAGGTTATTAATTTGGAGTACAAAGAAATATTTTGGTGTATTAATAATGGTAATAAGGTTTCAAAATTCTCCAGCCCAGATGAACCAATGACAAATTTGGAATTAAAAATATCTGCCTCTCTAAAACAAGCACTTGATAAACTTAAACTGTCATCAGGGAATGAAGAAAATAAGAAAGGTAAGCTTTTATTTTGTTTTAATTATTTTCTGATACAGTTAAGCAGTTATCCAAAAGAGAGAACAGTAGTTTACTGCATATAAATAGGGAAAAGTCGCACATTGTAGTTAAGAAACTTTTTTTCCTCTAAATGTCAGATGTGATAAACTACAAATACTCCAGAACCTAATAGGTTAATTCCATATGTCTTTATTCAAAATGAGAACCTATATTAAATTTTTTTTCTTTTATGGTTCATTATTGTTTTAAGAATCAGCTAAATTTCTTTGATATTTTAAAATGTTTTATTGTACATTATACAAAATATATTCACTATTTTCTGACTTTATACCTGGTACCATGGGAGGAAAACACCCTTTCACGATCTGTTTTACAAAGTTAAGATACTGGATATAACATTTTGTTATGGAAAACATTGTGTCCTGCATTGTCGAAGACACCAGGTCCTCAAAAGAAGAAGAAATGTGTCATATATCAATTTGGGGATATAAGCAAAACCTAGTCACAGTCGTTTTTTAAAAAGTATTGTTTTCTGGAAAAACCTACTTTTTAAGAATGGTGCCACAGCGAAGTTCTATTTTAACATTTTAATTTGATTTTTTTTTTCTTTGTTACAGAAGAAGACAATGATGAAATTAAGATTGGGACCTCATGTAAGAATGGAGGGTGTTCAAAGGTATATATCACAAGATTTGTGATGTGTTGTTTAGTAAAATTTTAATTTTGAGGAAAGTGCAGTTTGCTGACTCAATTCAACAAACATTTGCATGCATATTATATATTGAACATTATGCTGGGGACTAGGGCTACAATCATGGATAGGAGACTCTGTCTGAGTAGCATCATGTCCAGTAGAATAATGAAAATAAGTAATTCCAATTTACTTAACATTTACTGAGCACTTATTATGTGCCAGACATTTTATGGGCTGGAGACATAGTATCAAATAAAGCAAACATTTCTGTTCTTATGGAGCTGATATTCTAGAATGGGGAGAAGAGCAACAAATAGGTAGTCAGATATTATAAAATCAGGATGATAGGAAGAAAATAAAACATACTAAGGAGTGCTTATCAGCAAAGCCCTTCTTGACATAGTAACACTAAATCAGAAATCTTCATGTTGTACTGGATGGATTATGTAAACCTGGGTGAAGAGTGTTTTGGATGCAGTAACATGAGCAGAGGCTTTAGAACTTGGCTATTCAAGGAATAACAAGGTCTGTGGAGCTTGGGCAAGGATAGCAGGTAAGAGAGGTAGACAAAATTATGGTGGTTCTTTTAAGCCATGATGAGGTATTTGGGCTTTATTCTAAGTATTACGAGAAACTATTACTTGCTTTAGGGAAGGGTTTTAAAAAGATTCTGTGACTGGTGAATGGTAAATACACGGTGATGCAGCAGAAGTGGAAGAAGAGAAACTAGCTAGGATGCTATTGTGGAAGACCAGACAGTGGGATTGGAGAGTAGTTTGTTGAGAAGTGATTAAATGTGGGATGCGGTCAAACATACCAGTAAGGCGTTTTCCTGCCTCTTGCTACTTGATATAAAACTTGCATATCTTCCAACATTTCTTCTCCCTCTCCTTTTTTCTCCATCGCTCTTATCACTGTATATTACTTATTTTGTATACTTATATTGCTTATGAGCTATACCATCTAACCCCCCTGCTAAGTAAAAGTTGCGAGGATAGGGATTTTTGATGTTCTTTGTTGTATCTTGAATGCTTAGAACAGTGTGTGTAGAATGAATGATAAAATTTGAAAGTACAGAAAGTACAGATGGTTCCGAACTTACTGTGGTGTAACTTAAGATTTTTTTTGACTTAACAATGGTATTATCAGGCTATAACCACATTGTAAGCAAAGGAGCATCTGCCTGTATTAGCAGGATTTGCTAATGGATTCGATGTGAAGGGAATTCAAGCATCTGGGTGATTGGTGACACCATTAACCAACAAGGTGAAAATGGGGTGGGGGCAGGTTTATACTTTTTCCCCATGTTAAATTTTAGATCACTTAAGGAATGGAGATACAATTGTATTTACATGTATATGAGGTAGAAGTAGTAGATAAAACGGAGTTAGTAATTACTGGATTGGGGAAGGCAATGCAAATGGTAGGGTAATAGAGGAAGATCAAGGAGAAGGTATCAGATGCGTTTTGAAAAGTGAATGACAGGGAAAACAGAGAAAGGGTATTTCAAGCGTAAGTAATAGCAGAAGTATAGAGAAAATTATGTAATGGTACAAATTTGCTGCTGTGGAATTGAAATTAATAGAGATAAGTAGACCTGGCCAGATCCTAAAAGGGTTTAGTGGTGCAGGGAAGTTAGATTGTACGTTAGATTGTGAAGGCCATTGAAATTGAAGAATATTTTAGTCTTTTTCATTGAAATATAACATTGAAGTTTGTTAAAGGATATACAAATATAAATTTATAGCTCAAGGGATTTTCACAAAGTTAAACACACCAGCAATGCAGAGCACTCCTTATGTGTTTTCTCATTATCTCCCTCAAATGGTTTTCTGTCAGTCAACATAGGTTTTTTCTGTTTCTGAGTTTAATGTAAAAATAACCATAGAATATGTACTTGTGTTTGTCATCTTCTGCATAATAATGCTTGTTTTATTTGTCTTTGTTGCATGTAGCTTTAGTTTTGTTTATTTAAGGTATGTCATTATTTGAATGTGCCACAAATAATTTCTACTTTATATTGTCCTTTAATTTTAAAAAACTTTTTAATAATGCTATTATGAACATTCTGAGATGGAGTTTCACTCTTGTAACCCACCCTGTAGTGCAATGGTAGGCTCTCGGCTCACTGCAACCTCCGCCTCCCGGGTTCGAGCGAGTCTTCTGTTTCAGCCTCCTGAGTAGCTGGGTTTACAGGCGCCCACCACCATGCCTAATTCTTGTATTTTTACTAGAGACAAGGTTTCACCATGTTGGCCAGGCTGGTCTCAAACTCTGAACCTCAGGTGATCCACCTGCCTCGGCCTCCCAAAGTGCTGGGATTACAGGCATGAAGCCACTGCGCCCGGCCTATTATGAACATTCTTGTGCATGACTTTTGTGACACATATACACATTTCCATTTCTAGTATTTTGGATTTTTTTTTTTAATTTTGGCATATGTGCATTATACTTATCAGTTAGTTCAGCATCCCTAATCTGAAATGCTCCAATGAGCATTCTCTTAAACTGTCATGTTGGCTCTCAAAAAGTTAACAGATTTTGGAGCATTTGAGATTTTGGATTAGGTATGCCCACCTGTATATCTTTAGCATTAACAGATACTTCCACGTAGTCTTCCAAGGTGGTTGTATTTCTTTACATTTCTACCAGCAGTATGTGAGGCTGGTTCAACTTGTCCTACAGTTTGTTAACATTTTGTTATACAAGTTTTTTTGTTTTTTTTTTTTTGTATTTTAACCATTCTAGTGTGTATATAGTGTTTTCATCATGGTTTTGATTTGTACTTCCCTAGTGATGACTTTTATGTATGTTTATTAGCCATTTGTATATCCTCTTGTGAAGTGTGCAGAATCTTTTACCTATCTCTAATGTCTCTTGCTTGCCAATTTGTAAGAATTCTTTATATATTTTAGCTGTGACTCTTATCAGAACTTCTACGCTTTTTTACTGTCTTAATGACGACTTTGATAAACACAGACTTTTTAATTTTAACAAAATCCAATTTGTCCATCATTTTCTTTATGACTAGTGCTTTCCATGTTCTATTTAAGAAATCGTTGCTTACTTCAGGGCTGTGAGTGTTTTCTCATATGGAGGCACGTTTAAATATGTAAATGACCTGGAACTTATTGTATAAGGTGTGACATGGATATAATTAAAGAACTTTAAACAAAAGGGTGATAGTAATTTGATAATTAGTATAAAATAGAAATCGAAGGCTGAGAAATAGTAGAAACCTGTTAGTATAGTCTGATTGCTTAAAATCTGCTAGCTTATGAAGAAGATAAACAAATTAATATATTCAAGTCAAATTGATGAGATTTCATTATAGACTACTTATGGGTGGAGGGAGAGGAGATGCTGAAGAGGAACTAATGGATTTTGCTTTGAGAAACTGAGTCTGTACGGTGCCATCAAATAATATGGGGAAAAGAATAGACTGTGGGGATAGCATTAAGTTTAGTAGATGCTAACATACTGAGTTTTATGTTCTTATGAAATATCTTAAGGAGAAATACACATCTAATACTGTACTTTGGATTTATAAAAGATAAACACAGAATTTTATTTTCTGTTTGTAGGTAGTGCTATAAATACAAAAATAGAAAATATACTACTGGCTACATCCATGTTTTATTAACATAATTTTTTGTGAATTCATCTGTAGAGCCTCCATCTACAGCAGCAATGGGGCCCGGATCTTCCAGACAAACCCTGGATATATATATAGGTCTGCAGCTCATTTTACCCTTTATAGGGATAAGAAATCACCATCACTCTAGAACTTCCAGAATTGCTTATTAGATTTCTCATATTATTTGACAATACTTACATGGAGTTTACTGTACACATAAGTCATGCTGTAACTATATTTCTGTTGAGAGTATTAATCCCTTGGTTTCAACATTGTTTTCTAAATTAGTAACTAAGTAAGTACTTGAATATGATTGGATGGGATCTCATACTCAAAAGGCTGAAAGCATCTTAATATGACTTTCTCACAGGGACCTAAAACTTAACCAAGTCCAAAAGGGAATCATTTTTCATTTTTTAACAGAATGGCGTGGGATGGATTTATGAATTTTCTAGGTAATTGTCATTTAAGTATTTTGCAAAGTTCGTAGAGGTCACCAGTACTGCAAATATGTATGAGATGTAACCGTGAGATATGCAGCTAATTTTTTTTCTCTTTCTTTTTTAGACATATCGGGGTCTAGAGAGTCTAGAAGAAGTCTGTGTGTATCATTCTGGAGTACCTATTTTCCATGAGGGGTAACTTATGCATGACTTATTAAAATAGTTTATGGTAGAATTTAGAAAGTTAAACCTTTCTGTCTTTAAACATTGTTTGCCATGCAGTGTTATTAGACATTTTACTTACATTGTCATTAACATCTTCACAATAGCCTACACAAACACAGCGGTTTGCATGTTGTGTGTTTATATATGAGAAAACAGAAACAAGGTTACAGTTCTTAAGTGGTCATTGTGATATAAACCGCCTGTTTTTCTTTATATCCTGTGTATAAAAGTGATGCTATTTGGGCTAAATGTTTTGTTTGAAGGACTGTCCTACACATTGCAGGGCATTTAGGATTTTGGGCCCTGGGGCACTAAGACACCATTATCCCAAGAAGACCCATACTTTTCTGCATCCTGCAGTTGAGAGCCTCTCTTCTGTATTATGCTCTAGTTTATAGAAATGCAGCACTGTGTAAAAATCTTCCACTCTGTTTCCACATTCTTCCTGATATACTGTACATTCATTTTTAGCTGTTTAGTAACTTAGACACTTGTAAAATACTAGAGTTGTACACTTACTGGCTTCTTAAAAATCAGATTTATCCCTCAAATACTTCTGGATTTAATTGGTTGTGAGATTTTATTTCTGAAGTTTTTCTGTGATAATTTAAAGGATGAAATACTGGAGCTGTTGTAGAAGAAAAACCTCTGATTTTAATACATTCTTAGCCCAAGAGGGCTGTACAAAAGGGAAACACATGTGGACTAAAAAAGATGCTGTAAGTAACTCTATAGCACACTGGGTTTATATTCATCTGAGTCATTTTTTAAAGATTTGAAATTATTCTGTCTTTAGATTTAAAAAAAGTTTTCTTTTTTGCACCATAGACCTTTGATATGACTATGAAATAAAATGAATCTGAGTCAAGCTGCCAGTGCACTGCCTTTTGAGCAAAATAGCCATTGTCTGTTTTGATGCAAGCATGTGAGGTTTTGTGAAATACTTAAGCCTGACAAAATTGAATAATTTTTGTCTTTTTTAATTAATAAAATTAGCTCTATGGCCTCTTCCTACTTTTCGTTTTTTAAAAATTACTTTTCTATGAATTTGATGATGTTAAGTGTTTAGATCTCTTATTATTCTTTTGGCCACTTAAAACTTCAATCATTTACAGATGCACAAACCCTCCATCTAGTGGCCAGAGGGGAGGATTGCAGTCTTGTTTCAGTGGAATTCTTTTGAATGTCTCTGCTTGCTAATAGGATATTTATGAAAAGGAGGGGGGAAGCATCATTTCCTACTTCCCTGGACAGCTTTTTAAAAAGACTTGGGGGCTATGCAAATAATTTCCCAAAACCCCATTAAATTGTAAGAGGATGAGCAACTTAGTGCTCAATAAGTTTTTGTCTGTTAGCTATTGTTAATGTATTTTATAATGTATTAAATTTTCAAATTAATTTAGAGATTTCAATATTTAAGTCTTCTGTAGTTGCTGCCCCTCCCCCACTTTTTTTTTTCTTGAGACAAGAGGCTCGCTCTGTCGCCCAGATGTGCAATGCAGGCTCACTGCAACCTCTACCTCCCGGGTTCAAGCAGTTCTGCCTCAGCCTCCCTAGTAGCTGGGACTACAGGTGCGCACCACCACGCCCAGCTAATTTTTGTATTTTTAATAGAAACGGGTTTTCACCGTCTTGGCTAGGCTGGTCTTGGACTCCTGACCTCGGGATCCACCCACCTCGACCTCCAAAAGTGCTGGGATTATAGGTGTGAGCCACCGGGCCTGGCCCTGGTTGCTGCTTTTTAATAACACGTGGTTGGATATTATAAAAATACCCTGAAGTTATAAAAATTCATCTATCACAAAACTATCAGAAATGTTTTTAAATAAAAAGTGAGATAATCTATATTTTTTATAGTCCAAAAGTTTGAAAATTTTAGTTTGAAAAAATAAAATGTTTTCCATTATGTTAAGTTTGGGAGTATAATCCTAGATAAAATGATGTAATTTCTCTTGTTTTTTAATGTATGCAGTTATCAAGTATTAAGTAAGCTAGTAGCTTAAGGGGAAAAATGTGAGTGATATATATAATTTAAATTTAGTTAATGTAATTTTATCAAAACGAAAATAGTACCTTTTACAACAGTAGTGTCTCAGAGTTTCCTGAATTATGTAACTAAATTGTTCTCATTTATACAACAAATCATCATTTGCCTCTACAAAACAAAAATACTGGTAGGGCAGTATAGTATACTACTGGTATGTAAGGATTATTTTCATAATCAGAAAATCCAAAAATCATTTGTTCTTTATTAAAATGGGAAGAAAGTAATAACTGGTCAGATTTTTTTTTTTCTCGGATTCTGATTTGTAGAAAATAAATAAGGTTTCTAGTGCATGAGGTTAAGGTGTTGTCTGATTTATCCTAGTAAACAAATGTCTTTCATTTCAGTCTTCAAAGAATGTTTTGATGACAGTACTTAGTAGGTTACAGAATGTTAAAATTGGATTAAATTTAGGAGTTCTTAAATTGTCTTTTTAAATGTGTATCAGTATTATGGCCCTGAAAGAAAAAAACAAAGGGAAGGAATAAGTGTGTTCTGAAATCATAAAATTTATGAAGAATCTTTGTAACATGATATATTTTCTTGTTTAAGCCTCTTGGGAAATATGGAAGTTTTTTGCCCTTAAACATTAAGTGCTTAGTTGTGCATGGTAGTTTTTTCTCAGATGGGTCAAATTCCTCTTTTTAAGAAATTAATTATGTGGCACTTTTTTTTTAACTTACAGAGTTTCTCTTACATTACAGGGGAAAAAAGTTGTTCCATGTAGACATGACTGGCATCAGACTGGAGGTGAAGTTACCATTTCAGTATATGCTAAAAACTCAGTTCCAGAACTTAGCCGAGTAGAAGCAAATAGCACATTGGTAAGTACATCTTATAATTTTGAGTAAAAGTTCTTTTCTATACATCATTCTTTATGTTACTGTATTTTCAAGTATTGTTTATATCTCAGCTGATTTTGGGGTAAGATTTTATAATGACTCCCATTAAAAAAAATTAAATTACTTCTATGAAACTATTTTAAATGAAAATTTCTGCATAGTAGAGTTACTGCTGAACCATTCTAGAGATACTGTAGTGGATTTATCAAGTAATATAGTACTTAGTTCTCAATATGAAACTTGAAGCCAGTTATTCTTTTTTGTCAGTGGCTTTTCTCATATGAAACAATACAGTATTGGCAGTTTCTTAAAATAGCTTAATTCATTTTTGTCAGTCTTATTTTTATAATCAGTGTTTGATACCGTAAATCTTCAGTTTGAATTTGATCAATTAACTATGTATATCTTTTTCAGTTAAATGTGCATATTGTATTTGAAGGAGAGAAGGAATTTGATCAAAATGTGAAATTATGGGGTGTAAGTATTACAAATTTGTAAGAATTTTTTTTCTGATAACTTGAGATCATTTGTAGAATAAAAGACAGTTCTTTAGTAAACATCGATGCAAAGTATAGATATATAACTTAACAGTGTATCCTACCAAAGTCTAGATATAAAAGAGGCCTTTAGAAGCTTGGATTTGGGATTGTTGGCATAAGCAAGTCTGATGTTTTCCTCTGAGACTAATAAAGCCACTGAGGTTTCCTGTAATTCTCTTTGATATGTTACAGGTGATTGATGTAAAGCGAAGTTATGTAACTATGACTGCAACAAAGATTGAAATCACTATGAGAAAAGCTGAACCAATGCAGTGGGCAAGCCTTGAACTGCCTGCAGCTAAAAAGCAGGAAAAACAAAAAGACGACACAACAGATTGAGTGGGAGATGGGAGGAAGGCTATTACGTTATTTCAGAATTTTTAATACTGTGTGAAGTGGTGGCTTGCTGCTGTAATCTTTTGTTTTGTTGTTGTGTTACTGAATGTGGCATTTCAGGGTTAACATTAGGTTCTTTTTTTTTTTTTTTTTTTTTTTTTGAGAACATTAGGTTCTTAAAAGCCAAAGTCAGTTTGTCTTTTTGTGCCTCTTATCTTTCTTTTGTGTTATGTAAGATTGATTATTCATTTCTCCCTACTGGTAGGAACCATAGTTGTGTCCTATACTTGAAGAGGCTGGAAAATAGCCCATAACCATAATTGCAGTATTTCTTTGTAATTTCTCTGTTAAGCAAAGAAATATTAAGGAACTTTTTTTTATGTCTTTGTATTATTCCACAATTAGTAAAGCAAGATGAAATGTCAAATTTTAATCAGTTTTTTTCATGGATTTGTGTTCTTACAGAACTTGAAAATATTTAAGGAAGAGATGAAGCTCTGCAGTTTTTTCTATGTGGGATGATTACTTTTTTAAGGAGGATTAATTCTGAGGTAGTATAGTAAGTAAAGGGGAATATATGAATTGTTTAACAAATCAGAATTTGTTTACAACTACTTGAATTTTTACATTATGTCAAAACTTACATTACTTGCCAAGCAGTATGATGTAAGAGTATAGGAAACATAAATAAGATTACAGAGGTATCAATTTGGTTAAAATTCACCATTTTATAAGACTAAGCAATAATCTTAAAAACCTCTTTCCTGAATATTTAAATGTGTTTGTATGGTGTTATGACTAATTGTTACTGATTTAGAGACTAAGCCCTCTTAAAACCTTTAGTTAAATATAAAAAGAAATTATATATATCTTGCCTCCCTGATGGAAAACTATATAAAATTGTAGACTTAAAAGGTTTGTGGAAATACATTAGGATATCAGAAAACTAAATATATGGAGTTGCTTTATGACTATTACCTGTTAAATAAAATAGCTTAATTGTTTTGGAGTTTTTTTTTTTAAAGTCATGAAGAGCTTCACAATTCTAGTGATACAGTGTTGATTATATATTGTACTTTATTTATATTAAATATAGGTAACACAGAATTAGATCATTTGGATAGGTTTTGAGTTACTGCAGAACTCAAGAAGAAAAATTAGGAAATATTCTGAAGGCCAGAACTCTGGAAGAACTTAGAAAGTTTGGGAATAAATTAAACTTATGTAGATTTAAAATTAAAAGGGGTTTATTTCCCAAACCCCTTGAGTCTTGTCCTTGGTATTTATGGAATTCACAAAGAAAAATTTGCAGAAGTACTATTTTCGTTTAATAAAGCATATATATCATTCTACTACCATTAGCAAATAACTTAGTTGTAGTTAATATAATTGTTAAAAGGTTTAGCTCTGTTACAAATAAAAACATAAAGATCTGGCAACCAGATTTTCATGATGTTACACTACCATGACAAGAAACTCTGGGCAGTGAAAGTTGGACCCACATGGAGTACATAAGCATCTGATACCTGGAGATGTATTTAAACTTTTTAAAGTTATCTTCCATGATTTAGGAACCATTTAGAGACATGAAGTCTTTATGGGTTGGGGGAAAGGTTGATACTTAGTTTGATTAAAGGTAATGATTAATATCCCTTTTTGTTCATACTTCCTTCTGAGGCTGTTTTCCCCTAAACAGTATCTTAATCTTTTACATGTAATTGAAATATTATTTGAAGCAGTGAGTTATTGTAACCTCAGATTAGTTACATTGATCAAAACATTTACACACACACACACACACACACACACTCTATGTTGTCTGGTTACATTAATGACCATGGTATTTCCTATCTTCTTAAGGAACCTTTGAATTTCTTGTCCAGATAAAAATCCGAATATTTCTCTTAGACTTATACATAAAGGGACACAGTTATCATTAGGTAGCATATGTTTTACTATCGGTTTGTCAAAAAAGTTAATAAAAAGTGCTTATTGATTTGTTTCTCTAGAAATTTGCTTTGTCTTTTTTAGCATTAAAAATAATTACTATAGCAAAGCAAAGTTAGATATATATATACTTGGTAACTAAAGATGGGAAACCTAAAATGCTATTTTTCTTTCATAGCACATTTACTAGTATAAAGGAAGTAAGATCCTAGTAAACTGAGCCTTTTTTTAACCTCTTTGACCTAGTTTTAGGTTTACAGAAAAGTTGTAAAAATATAATACAACAGTTATGTCTTATATTAATGTTAAAATCTTATATTATCATAGAACATTTATAAAACTTAATTAACCTTTGTATAATACTATTAACTAAAGTAGAACATTTTATTTTTACTATCTGTTTTTAGTGGAATTCTTCAAGGTTTTAAGACTTGTCCTACTTTTTTGGTAATAATTTAAGCCAGTAATTTATAAACAATTAAGATAGGATTAGGAATCAACAAATGTTTATAGGTTGAAGATGTAACTTCTTGGTGTAACTATACTGGCAAAGGACTGTAATGATTTTACTTTAATTTATATTTTATGCAAGGATTTAAGAATTTTCTTCAGAAAATTATTCAACCATCAAAGTGTAGAGAAACTTAGAGTTATTGCAAATATTTTAAAGGGACTTTGAGTTATTTCCCCTCTCCAAACTCCCAATTTTTTTTTTATCAGTTATTCCTCAGCCTGAAAATTTATGTCATGCGTATACTCACAGTAAGTAAACTCTTAAAAGCTCATTTATGAGGGCTGGTGTCCCTTTTAGGATATATGCGTATGTACTCTGTAAATTATTTTTTTTAGCAGTCAGGTACTTTTAAATTATCTATTTGAACATTAACAGGGTTTTTTGTTGTTGTTCATCTTTTATGGCAAATTATTTTGACCTGGCATTCATATTTGTTATTTACTTTGTTTTCACCAGTGTCATAATTCCATGGCCTCAGTTTTGAAATGCAATCTATCAAGCCCACCTTGTCTTTAGGTTTTGTTAATAGGTTTTTCTGTTTCATTTGTTTTGATTGTTTGATAGGTTTTTTTTGTTGTTGTTAATTATCCCTGACTGCTTCCCTACTGCCCAAGTATCTTACAACTTAAATCAATCTGGTGTTGTTGGATGGCTTGCCTTCTTTAGTTACGTATATGCCTATGGCTTTATACATAAGGCACTATCTCTAAAATACCAGGCTTGCAGAGGTTTTCTTCTGCATATTCTTTGATTTTAACTTTTTAACAGAATTCTTCATTGTGAAGAATACCTTTAAGAACAGTTTTTCTGAAGACCATGTTTTCACTAAAAACTCAATGACTTTTCTTAGTTTTTCCCTTTAGTGGGTCACCTTTAATGTCCACTGAAAATAAATACAACTTCCAGCCTTAAACATTTTTATGTTGAAGATTATGTGTGAAAATAATTCAATTTGCCATTCCTTTTTGATTAGGCAGAGATGCTGTTTAAATGTTTAAATTCTTTTTTAAAAACTTTGCTAATAAAAGTAAGATTAGTGATTGAGTCTGGAAAAGGGAAACCTCCTTGAACTTGAGGCACTTTCCCCTCGTTCAGTAAAGAGGTTAGATGGGTGCATTAATATTTTTAAACACCCTGATCCTTTTCTTCATTTTGCTTATTTCATTTTGCAGTTTCATATTTATTCAGATTTTATTTCTATGATTAACTTGTTAATCTTCCTTACCACGCTATGAGGTGGGTTTTTTTATTCTTATATTACAGATGAGGAAACTGACTTTATGATATTGGTTAAGTAGCTTACCCAGAGTTCAGACTAATGAGTTGTGGTATAAAGATTTCAAACTCATGCAGCCTGCCTCTGTGTTGTTCCATGCTATGATCTTAACCACTATTCTGTGCTGCTTCTGTCAGTTGAGTGAATAGGCTTTATATAACATGGGCATATAGCATGGAAAATTCTTAATGTGTTTGGTAACCAGGAACAATTTTTTTGTTGTGTTAGTAAAGTTATAAAATGTATTAATTTTGCCTGGATGGTTTTGGATATGATAGCCAATTTATCACTTGTGATTTGATGACTCTTAGGGTCTCTAGTTTTTCTTAACAGCCTCCAAAGAAGTTTCAGAATCCTTACTGCAAAAAGCACAAAAGTTTTCATTGCCATTTTGACAGTGATATGTAGCTTGTAAATAATAATTCTTACCTCTGTGTTAGATAAAACATCCAGTAAAACAGCAACAAGTTTAGCTTTGATAGAAGGGAACAATTAGAGTTGGTGTAGAGACCGACCAGTTAGGATGAGGGCATGAAATACAGCAGAAGCAGTATGAAGAGAAGAGAGACTGAGGATCTTGAATTAGGGTCTAGATGAAAATTTAGGATAATTCCTAGGTTTGGGAATGGAGGGAGAGCTTAAACAAGATAGAGAATATAGACACAGGTTTTGGAGGAAATGAGTTTCTCAAGGGACTGCTGAGTCCAAGGAATGTTTACAAATCCTCAAGAAGTACTCCAGGCTATTGGTAAGATCTGAGGCGCATAGGCCTTGTCTGGCTGTCAGGATTTAGAGTCATAATAGGCAGTAATGTAAATTCACTAGCTAACTTTGAGGATGCAACATTCATAGCACTCTGAACTTTGAGGACATCTTGTTTTAATTCAAAAAACTGGTAATCCCTGCTTTTGATTATGATTTAAGTAGGAGTACACAAGCATGGGAATAAGTAAATCCAATAAAGGAGTATTTAGGCTCACCTGCTAAATATTCAGTGTGCCACCCAAACCATCTGTAATGGGTCCCCTTATGAAAACATTCTTTTTCCAGAATGGGCAAGGAAGGCTGGATGGGCAAAAGCAAAATAAATCTACCACAGACCCTTGATTCTGTTAGTATCAGTGATAAAACATGATTGATAAAACTAGGCATGATACATTCTTAAGGTACAGAAAAATGTGGAAATTGTGTCAAGAAAATCCACAAGTTCTAAATGGTTTAGGCTGATAGTAATAAATGGGATCATTATAATTTTATGTAAAACCTTCGAAGGCTTCCTACTAAAGCAAGTTGAATTTTAGTAACAGATTGAGCCCAGACTACTCAGTTCATATTTGAGGCCAACTTAGACTATTTTTGATGCCTTAAAGATTCCTTCAAGTCCCCTTTCTACCATACCCCCAGTTAAGCTACTTAAAATCCTCTGTAGGAAAGAGCTGAATAATTGGGGGCAGAGATGGAGGACAAATTTAAGGGAACAGAAAGCCATTGGGAAGACAAATGAAAGCCAGAATCTGAACATAATTTTAAAACCTTCAGGGAAAGTAGGTGTCTAATCACAGGACTTAATTCACTTGAGTAGAAATGTGTAATTTAGCCATAGGAATTTAGGAAGTGTTAGTTACAAGAGGTAACGTGAAGCTGTGGACATGATAGCTTTTGTTGCATAATTAGAATGTGCCAAACACTTTGCTAAGCGCTTACAATAGCTTTTCTCTTCAGAACATCACCATGATTATTTACAGTATAACCTGTATTTTACAGATGGAGAAATGTAGGCAAAGGAAAGGTGCATAACTTGCCTCCAGGGTCACATAGATAGCAAATGGTGAAATTTAATTTTAAAATTAGAAACTGATTCCAAAGTCATTACACTCTTAACCATGAAACTGAAGACATCTAAGTCACCACATAAAACCCAGAATCTAAATTTGCTTATTAGTGCTTATTCCTTTATTTCCTAATATTAAGTGACTGAATTACCATGAGAAGATAATGTGCTTTCAGTTTTCGCAATAGTTAGTTGAGCCATTGATTTTCTTACTAAGAACCTCTAAAAGGCCAATGGGCAGTTGACAAAAATTAGGGATGGATTCTGCAGCTGTAAGACCGAGTCAAAGTAAAAGGCCCGTGGCGGTAAATTTGTCCCTTGCAGGCAGTTTGTTCTAAATGCGTGTGCCTAGAAATAACCTTAGCCTTATCATCATCTGGACTCTGAGCAATTTTTGCATCTCGATATTCTTAGATGTGGGTGATTAAAAGGCCAGGTATGAAGGCAGCTAACATAAGACACTTTGTGGGAGTGAGAGAATTCATTAAAATCAAATATTAGTGTATTAGGCAAACAAATTCAATCATTTCAATTATGTAAAGCTAGCTGGGTTCTCAGTTTTAGCAAGTTAGGGAAGATACCACATTACAGGAGAAAGACAATCTAAAAGTTTTTGAAGTTTTAATGGATTTAACTCCTTGTAAAATGTTATAAATTGTAGGACACTTCTCCCAGAGAGATCCTCTAGCATACATGGATGATCTACTTTTCATATTTATGATTTGGCAGGAAAGTTTGAGTTCATTTGAAGTTAGGCTTTTTAATAGTTTTTCTTCTCCCAGTGAATTGTTCTGAGTTGATAGGCGTAAAATTTATAGATTTTATTGATAATAAGACAAAAGTTTGTAAGCATCTTTAACGTAGCGATTCCATGGCTTAATTATTTTGTTTTATTCAGCACTCAGGTCACTTCCTATGTGCTGGAGATAACTAAACAGACTCCGCTTTCAAGAAAGGATACAACAAGGAAAATAAGAGGTTGTTAAATAAAAATTATGCCAAAGATAAGCCTGTAGAAAGTTTCTGTGGTGCATATTTGGTAGATTTTATGGATAGATTTCATGAAGGATAAATAGCAGAGTCCTGAGGGGGTAAAAAAAGGATAGGAAGTGGCCAGATAAATACAAGAGAGGGGAAGGGAGAAAGAATAGGATATGAAGAAGCCTGGCATTGAGAGGTGGTATTGGCCTGTTTAGAAAACTTGTTTGCCTAGCCCCTAAGCCCTAGTCTCACTCAGTATTGGGTTTAGGGCTCCTCTAGATTCTAGTACATCATGATAGATCATGCAGTCAGTAAAAGTCCTGCTGATTTTCCCCAGTAAAGTGCTTTAGTCCACACAAAGCCTGATCTTTAGTCCTTGCCTAGAATTGGCAAATGATCCCAGGAAAGAAAACAGTTGGTAGTCTCAGCTATCTAGAAAAGACTCAAAAGACTTTTAGTACATCTAGTCTTAAGTGCTTCCACAGCTCTTTCATATCTGTAATGTATTTTGCATTTGATCCATTTTTTCCTAGTTACTGCACCTGGGAGCGATTGCCAGTACTACCACATCATTTTGATAGTGGAGGTCCCCATTGAAGGGTTTTTTCATAGCACATAGCATGATCACCTTTAGGAAGATCTTTCTGGCTATAGATAGTGTCATTATCTACTAATACAAAGGGGGAAAAGACGTGAGATGATGTGAAAGGAAGTTTTGCATCATTTACTTGAAAGATACTGTTCTTCTGAATTTAATCACATTGGAGATTGGAAAAAGTAGATGAATAAAAATTAAAAAGAAAAAATCAAATGAGTTCATGAAGTTAAAAAGCAATTAAAGAAAAAGACAAATCTCATACAGTATTGTAATTATTTCAAAGGTTACTATTTTACCCTAAACTCATTTCTATACTTGAAAGTTCAAGGATCGATTGGTATTTTTGAAATTCTGAACTAAATGGAAATATTAAGATGGCTCATGTGCATATATAAATGTTATTTGTATCCTCAGAATAAACTAATAAATTTCAAGGGTACAAAATAGGATTACTATTTGTGAACTGTATTGTATCCCAGAACTCTGTACTTTTGTCTGTTCAAAATGAAAAGGGTAGTTTTTATTATATTATTTTATCCCTTATAAAAGGGAATATACTCTGATGTAAAAAATTTTAGCAATTCAGTACAGAGTACAAGTCACATAAAAGTCTACCACCGAAATGCAAGCACTGTTGGTATTTTGTTTGATATTCATATATTTAGTTTCATCACTTTTTTTAACCAGTAAGTCATGGACAACTTACTATGTAAGTGAAAAATTTTTGTACATATAATCATTTTATGATCATTTTTATATTATAATATCAATTCTCCAATGATATTTAGCTTGTGGTTTTTTTTTTTTTACTATTTTTTACTATGATAAAAAAATGCTGTGGTAAACACCCTTGTGTCACACACATTGTCATTCTGTCCAGTTTTCTCTATAGAAACCAATTTTTAGAATTTCTTGGTTAAAGTATATACATTTCACATGCTTTTTGCTTACTAGTTTTTATATTAGACAACCTCTGATTAAACATATTTAGGTTAAATGATTAAAAGTATGGCATTATAATAAGAATTTATGGCTTATTTGATTTTAAAGTAGGTCTTAAAACAGGCAATATACTGTGACAAGCAAAATATTTCCGTGTCATTATTTCCTAAGTATCCTTAAGAGGAATAGTATCTCTCAGGATTGGACCAAGGAATGAGATCAAAGGGGAATAATGATTAGCAGCTTAATTCAGCTGATCTCAAATGCTTAAGGGGAAAAATTTTTTTAAAAAGTTCAAACATATGCCCTATAAATGTGATAACACATATTCTATATTCAATATCCTGAATTGATTATAGTGCATGCCACACAATCACTTGTTTTGTTGCTAACAATCAGATATTGATTAAAAATGATAAAAAAAATTAAGAATTAAAGGAAAAATTAAATTGCAATGATTACTATTTTACCCCAAACTCGTATTTCAGACCACATATCCTGTTTTGGCAGCTCGCATTTGTCTTCAGGAAAACTACCAGTAGGAAGAAGACCCAAGAGATTTCTAAACCTTTGTGCTTTGTCTCCTTTAGAAATGATAGAGTTGGAGGGAACTGATGCCCAGAGATATGTAATGATCTACTCAGTTGGGTAGTAGATAGTATGATTCATGGGTCTTAATGCAGTATTTTTTCTATAACACAGTGTTTCAAGGCAAAAGTTTAAAGTGTTATACTTTGGTAGTGTAGCGTGGTAGTGAAGTTAACTCCCTAGATTTGAGAAAAACTTTTACAAAAATCTTAATTGTGTATACTTATTTATACTTCATAAATAGCACACCTTATTGCCTCTTTAAGCAGAAGGAATGGAACATATTTAAAAGTTACCTTGATGACAGAGTCATTGCTATACTTGCAACTTACTTTATTGTGGGGGATCAGTGAAATACCCTTTAGTAATACTGAGATGTATAGAAAATGCCCCTAAACTAAATGCCCCCACTGTTTTAAGTTAAATTGTATTGTTGGCCTGGGAGCAAGAGTAATGAGTAGTTTTTCCTTGTAGTTAAGCTTTGAGCTGTCATTTCTTATTTTAGTTATTGTGCTTGCCTATGAAGGCTCTTCTAATTTTTAATTCTTAACTCATTTTGGTAAAGTAGATGAACAACCAAGTTTATTGAAGCTTTAATCATAGTTGAACATGTAATTGAGTCACTGGGATCTGCATAAAAGTTTGCAGATTCTGACCTACAGTCTTTATAGGAGTTAGAATATGAAGATTGTAGTAGCTATTTTCATCACCCATCAGACTTAGGTTTATTCAATAGAGCTGAAATTATTAAATGTATGAATATTACTGGCTTTTTCCTGACCATTCACATTTCATGGTGATTTCACAAGAGAAGATATATGATTCTGGTTTCCTTGCCAGACTTGTTTTTTGTAATCACACTTATTGAGGCTTAATTTTCATACAATAAATTATATATACATTTTAAGTT
Organism: Symphalangus syndactylus; assembly: GCF_028878055.3. Taxonomy (NCBI): domain Eukaryota; kingdom Metazoa; phylum Chordata; class Mammalia; order Primates; family Hylobatidae; genus Symphalangus; species Symphalangus syndactylus. Next base: position 76,267,514 of record NC_072428.2, on the reverse strand, counting down.
TACAATTTACCACTCAGATCAAGATACGGAAAATTCTCATCTATTGGAGAAAGTTTCCTCATACTTCTTTGCAGCCATCCTCCCCAACCTGCCACTTGCCCAGGCAATCACTAATCTAATTTTTAACACTACAGATTAGTTTGCCACTTCATCTAAATAGAAGCATATTCTATGTAGTTGTTTGTCTGGCTTTTTTTCTTCAACAATGTCTGCCAATAATATTGCATTTATTGAAAGTTACTTCATTTTTATTGCTGAGTAGTAAGTAGTCTATTGTGGATATACCACAGTTTATCCATTCATCTGTGGATGGACATTTGGGGTTTTTACGCTTTTAAGTTGCAATGAACATGCATACAAGTATTGCTGTGATCATTGTTTTTCCTTCTCTTGAATGAATAACTAGAAGTGGAATTCTGGAGTTCTAAAGTAAAAGTATATGTTTATAGGAAACTGTCAAACTGTTTTCAAAAGTGATTTTACCATTTTACATTCCCACACTCACAATGTCTGAGAATTCACATTCCTTGCTATAATTTAGGGAATTTTCTTTTACTTTCTGCCACACAGGAGTTACTTCATTAGATTAACACTTTCCTAATATAATTATTAACTTTTAAAGAGCAAAAAAACCGCTTTGCAGATGAAAAGACCAAAGCCTATAATCAAAACATGACATGAAAAGATTTTAGAACACCCTGGCTTCATAAGTTATCAGAAAGGTGAATTTTATCCTCAGACTTTTAGCAACACCTTTAATGGCTAGCCACTTGAGACCTTCTATAATACTTCTTTCAGAGTTCCTGCTGCTGCTTGAATTGTAAAAGCTGCAATAGAAATATGTTTCCTTACTTCTTTCCAGGCCAAACGAGAGTCGGCTTTATTTTCAATATCAAAGATAGCATCATAGATTCCAGGAAATGATTCTCCAGCATATTTGTTGTGGCTACTTGGAGCAAATATGATGTGCCTAAAAGGAAGAAAACAAGGCAAATTGAACTCAAGTGTATACAGACATTTTGCATGCTTTTTGTTTAGACCACATTGTTTCCTTTTGACATTCACTTTTGTTCCTATAAGAAGACAATTGATTTGAGATACTTATGCGAATCATAATTTCAAGCCAGGAAAGGAGCTAACAATATGCATTCACTAAGACATATCTCAGGAATCATATACCATGTTGCGAACCCAAAACAGGTGGAAGAAAGTAAGTTCTTGTAAGTTGTGCAGAATAATTGTTCAGCGGCCCGTGAGCATCCACAAATATATGATAACATGTAAGTTTATGGATGTTTTTAGTAAGAGGAGATTGAGAAAGATAATTTATTTTTGTGTTGTCTTTTAAAAATAGATTAAACAAGAGTGACAGTTGTTCCCAATACTTTTTAGACATTAAAAAGCAAGTATTTAAAGAAGCCTGTATTTCAAACTGTCCCAAATGGCAAGGAAAATGAAGTCCATTCCACAAAGCTAAGACAGTTATATGTGGGTTGCCCGCAAAGACACTCAACTTTTGATCTAGAAAGAAAGTTTTATAGTTGCTTTTCTACTTCAACATAAATAGCTCGAGGGATCAAGCTACTTCTTTCCGCAATAATTATGTAGAATTTTGCTTTCTAGAAAGGGATGTATTTTATTAATACATCAGGAATTGGGTCCAACAGTCAAACCCCAAAGCTTATTCTAGAGTAAATCTGTATGAAGCAATATAGAGCTCCATATAAGTATTAATGATTAATGACAAATCTATAACACCCATCATTCAGATTTACCAAAGTACATCAGGATTTATTATCTTGGCTTTCAAATCTTAATATGGCCTCAGATGGATTTTTTTTAATTAATATCAGTATATGTGCTAAGTTGTTTATAAGCATTGGTATCCTGACCTGTATATGAGTCAAGAAATCAGAGATGCAAGTCATAGATATTCCCTAGTATACTTACCCTCTTCTGGAGAATTGTAAAGGAAGAATATAGCAAAAAAAAATTGATGTAGGAAGCGAATAACCTTTGAATCACTGATCTGGCATTTAATATCTCAGTGACCTTTGGCAAATTGCCTAAGTTGTCTAAACTTGTCCCAGATTTGTAAAATAATTGAAATAATATAGACTCTACATAGAGTAGTGACTGAGCAGGTTGTAGAGTGAGACTGCCTGTTTTTTAAACATCAGAATAGTAGCATATTTACTATTACCAGAATACTATCAACTATCAGTCTTGTGGCCTTGCACTGGTTATTTAACCTCCCTGTGCCTGTTATCTTAAAAATGGTGGTGATAAAAGTACTGTCCTAAAAGGATTGTTGTGAGAATCAAATGTTGGATGAAAAGCATAGCTTGACATTTAATAGGTGTTCAGTAAATATTAGCTATTCTGAAACTAAATCCTTTCCATAATTTTCTCAGATAAGAAGCAGGCAGCAAGCTAAAAGAAATGATCAGACAACAGGTAATGCTTAAGCAATTCAAATACCCTTTTATGAAATGGTGGACTCAAATAGCTATTCTAGTCCCACAAGAATTCAAACTCTGGTCTAGTTCTCAAGGTTTCAAGTATATGATGATTTAATTACCCTCCACAATGAACATTTCTGAATTTTTAAAAGGTGTCAAGAACTACTGTAGCAGACTAGAGAATACAGTCAACACTTCATAATCTTTTTTTCCTCAACCTTTCCCTCAGTGCATAGTAACTATTCACTGATGAGTTATGATATATATATATATATTTTTTTTGTTTGTTTGTTTGTTTGTTTGTTTGGAGATAGAGTCTCGTTCTGTCAGCCAGGCTGGAGTGCAGTGGCATGATCTCAGCTCATTGCAACCTCCACCTCCAGGGCTCAAGCAATTCTCCTGCCTCAGCCTCCCGAGTAGCTGGAATTACAAGTGCCTACCACCATGCCTGGCTAATTTTTGTATTTTTAGTAGAGACGGGGTTTCACCATGTTGGCCAGGCTGGTCTTGAACTCCTGACTTCAGGTAATCCACCCGCCTCAGCCTCCCAGAGTGCTGGGATTACAGGCGTGAGCCACCATGCCTGGCCACAAATGTTTCTAGAATTTCATAATTAAATGCTTTGCAGCTTTTAAAGACGTTTACAGTATTTCACTTGATGTTTGCAAGAAAATAAGCTTTATTTAACCTTTTTTAGATTCCATTACGGAGTGTGTTCATTTTATATTGCTGCTGTGCAAATTACCACAAACTTAGTGGCTTAAAAAAAATTTATGATCTTACAGTTGGTCTGACATAAGTCTCACTGAGCTAAAATCAAGGTATGATCGGGTCACATTCCTTCCTGGAAGCACTAGAGGAGAATCCTTTTCCTTGCTTTTCTAGCTTCTAGAGGCCTCCCACATTACTCCACCATCAAAATCTGCAACTGCATTTTAGAATGAGTCTTTTCGCAATGGCATCACCCTAACTTTCTCTCCTGCCTGCCTCTTGCAGGAAAACTTTTAAGGACCCTTGTGATTGCATCATTGGGACCACCAGTATAATTCAGAATACTGTCCCTATTTTAAGTCAGCTGATTAGTGTGACTAATCCATCTGCCACGTTAATTCCTCTTTGTCATGTAACCTAACATATTCAAAGGTTCTGGGGTTTAGAAAATAGAGAGATCTTTGGGAGGCCATTATTATGCTTACCACACAGAGCAATTAATTTTTGTGGAACTTTCATTAGGGAAAAAACAAGAGGAGTAATAGAATATAGAAAATGAGCTCAGTGGTAGATAAGGAAGGATTTATTACTTATTTGCTTTTGTTGTGATAGTTACGATATATTACCCACAACTCAAAAATAATTGTTTGCAAAATTTATCAAGCATGCTGCTATGGTCTGAATGTGTTCATTCCCCAAATTCGTATGTTGAAACTTAATTTCCAGTGTGACAGTTTTAAGGGATTAGAGCCCTTATAAAAGAGAATGAAGAAAGCTAGCTAGCCCTTCCATCTGTTCTGCCAACTGAGGACACCCTGAAAAAAAATGCCATGTATGGGACAGGTGCTCATAAAACATTGAATTGGCTGACACTGATCTTCCTAGCCCCTAGAACTGTGAGGAATAAATTTCTGTGTGTTATAAATGACCCAGTCTCAGGTATTTTGATATAGCAGCAGGAATGGACACATGTTTTTTATTCACAATAAACATTTAGTTATACTTCTGAATTTTAAGATGAATGTTTTATATGTTCCATATTAACATTTTATTTCAAAATATGTACAGTGTTTTCTGATTTATTCATTACTGAATCTCAAATCGTTTAACTGAAAGCTGCCTCCTTAAATATTTTAAGTTCAGCCTAAAGGTTTCTCTGTACATAGTGAATGATAACCTAAATGGAGTTGTCAACAGACTGAGTCTACTCCTGTGCCAATCACCAAGTTTTGGCCAATTAAAGGGGGTCAGTTCAAACTGTTCAAATAAGGTAAATTCTGTGCTGTAACCAATCTGGCTGTTTCTGTTACTCGTTTCTGTTTTCTGTATGTCACTTTCCTTTTTCTGTCGGTAACTCTTCATCCATCACGTGGCTGCACTGGAGTCTGAGTCTATCATTCTTTGCTCAATTAAAGTCTGTTAAATATAATTTGGCTAACGTTTTTCTTTTAACAATACATACATATGTAATGTACATACATATATATAATGGCTATACATATATACATCAGATTAGTCAAATTTTCTTAGTCTATCAATTCTACATGGTAGAACAATTTTATTACACTACAAATTTGGTAATCTCTCCATTCTTGAGGTTCATGAAATAGCAGATCTTAAAAATGTCATTGATCCATTATACATACTGAAAATTTTTACTCTTAGGTTTTATAAGATTTACAAGATCATTTTTAACCTGATCTACATTGCCTGATGAGGAAAAAATTTTGAAATAAATTCTTTAAGACAAATGAGAAATTCTGGGTAGCTGGAATTGCTATTATAACTACATTTATCTTAGCACTTATTGGGAAAAGTGTGCATATGCAATATGTCATATCAATCCATAAAGTAATCCTTATGATCATGAAGGAAGAACTTATTTCCATACTACTGCAGTAGACTAAAACATAATAATATGAATTAGCATTAGAATATAATCTTAACATTCAGCTAATAGTTCAAAGTGCACTTTTAAAAATATGGTAGTCTTTGGAGGTCAGTTTGGTAGTAACCTAATCAAATTTAAAAATGTGGGCCGGGCGCGGTGGCTCACGCTTGTAATCCCAGCACTTTGGGAGGCCGAGGCGGGCGGATCACGAGGTCAGGAGATCGAGACCACGGTGAAACCCCGTCTCTACTAAAAATACAAAAAATTAGCCGGGCGTCGTGGTGGGCGCCTGTAGTCCCAGCTACTCGGAGAGGCTGAGGCAGGAGAATGGCGTGAACCCGGGAGGCGGAGCTTGCAGTGAGCCGAGATTGCGCCACTGCACTCCAGCCTGGGCGACAGAGCGAGACTCCGTCTCAAAAAAAAAAAAAAAAAAAAAAAAAAAATGTGTTTACCCTTTCACCCTGAAATCCCAGGTCCTGATTATAGAGATATTAACAAATGTTCAAATAGGACTCAAGGACATCCATACAATGTCAATATTTTTCATAATAGTAAATAATTGTGGAAAAAACCTAATCTGAAACTCAATAAGAGGTAGATATATATTTTCACAAGAGTCAAGTCTTTTCTCTAAAAAAATGAAAAAAAATCCTAGCGATTGTGGAGGCTGGAGTGCAATGGCATGATCATAGCTCCACTGTAACATCAAGCTCCTGTGTTCAAGCAATCCCCCTGCCTTACCCTCTGAAGTAGCTAGGATTGCATGCACCACCACACCAGCTACTTTTAAAAATTTTTTGTAGAAATGGTCTCGCTGTGTTACCCAGGCTGGTCTTGAGCTCCTGGCCTCAAGCGATCCTCCTGTCTCAGCCTCCCAAAGCGCTGGGATTACAAGTGTGAGCCACCTCACCCAGCCTAAGATACATTCTTAAGGAAAAAAATAAAATTATAACGTATGGTCCCATACATTATTTATGTAAATATAAACGGGTTTACATATTTATACATGTAAATATAAATGATTACATATGTAAATTTATGAATATAATATGTAAATATAGATGTTTATGTAAATAAAATGTTTATATAATGTGTGTGTACATTTTTATGCAAATATTTGCATATATATTATATATAAATGTAATATTATATGTATATATAAATGTATATGTAAGTATATATACAGTAATTCCTCAGTATCCATGGGGGATTGGTTCCAAGATCCCCTTTGGATACCAGAATTTAAGGATGCTCAACTCCCTTATATAAAATGGCTTACTATTTGCATATAACATATACAAGTCCTCCCAGATACTTTAAATCAGCTCTAGATTGCTTACAGCACCTAATACAATGTAAGTGCTATGCAAATAGTTGTTTACTATATTTAGGGAATAATGACCCAAAAAAGGTCTGTAAATCAGTACAGACACAACCACTCTTTTTTTTTCAAATATATTCTATCTGCAGTTGATGAATCAACAGATGTGGAACTCACAGATACAGAGAGCTGCATATATACATATAAACATGTATATAAGTGCATTAAAATTTACACCAAACTCTTAACATTGAGTTTCTCTGAAGAGAATAACAGAACTGGGTGTAGGGGGTAGGGGGGAATGCTGAAGAAGCACTGCTCCTTTTTATTTTATATGCTTCTATAGAGCCTGAGTTTTTAAAATAATGACAAATATAGATTTCTTATAAATAAATAAAAAATAAATATATAAAGATAGACTAATAACACCTTAGAGGACTAACAAACACTAGATATTGCTTTCAGCTTTTGTTTGATTCATATAAATAATTGATGATTGCTGTTTCATTTGTATCAATGAAGAAACAAACATTTGTGTCTTATTATTTATAAAAATAGCTGCCATTTATTGAGTGCATCCCTCTTGAGCTAAATCTTCTACAGACCTTAAATCTATAGGCCTATTGGGTAAAAGCAATTATAATCTCCACTTAGTAGTTGAGGGATCTGAGGCTTAGAGAAATAATTTTTCCAGGTCACATGAAGTATGTGGCAGAGCTGGGTTCTAAAAGCCTATGCTTGTAATTATCTAAATGTTAATATTAATCATTAACATTTATAAGAAAGGTAACATATAGACCTTTTTTGCATATTATTTGATGATAAATAGCCTTTAAAGTAGCAATTATCATCATCTTAATTTGGATGGGAAAACCCTAGAAGTTACTTGCTCTAAATCACACATCTGCAAGTGAAATAGAATATAGATTTTCTGGCTTTGAATGCTAGGACCTTTCTAATTTCCACCAGAGAACCACTGTTTTAGAAGGACCTTGAGAAAATAGAGAACATCCAAAGGGATGCAGCCAAGACACTGAAAGAGAACATGATGTAGAGATACAGATAGGAAAATAGGATACAGAGGCTTCATGACTTAACGATGAGTTTTCTGATAAAACCGTCATAAACTGAAAATATCACAAGTCAAAAGTGCATTTAATATACCTAACCTACCAACAATCATACCTTGGCCTAGCCTACCTTAAATGTGCTCAGAACACTTACATTAGCCTATAGTTGGGCAAAATTATCTAACGCAAAGCCTATTCTATAATGAAGTGTTGAATATCTCATGTAATTTATTGAGTACTACACTGAATATGAAAACCAGAGTGGTTGCATGGGTACTTGAAGTATGGTTTCTACTTAATGTGTATTGCCTTTGCACCATCATAAAGCCAAAAAATGAAATCTAACCATCATTGAGAACCATCTCAAAAACCTAAAATATTATACGGAAATCGAGCTAGACTTATTTTATTTGACTTTAATAGAACAAACTCAAAGAGAAAAATATTACAGGAAAATAGATGTTAAATCTTAATGAAGAAAACTTTCTAATAATTAGACCTTTCATAAAGTGAAATGGGCTTCCTCATGAAGCAGTAAGCTTCTCATCACTAAAAGATTCTGAGACTGGATAACTATTTATCTGAGACTCTATAAAAAGGATTCATGTAGAAGGTTGAACTAGATGAGCTCTAAAATTCCCCTTAAGATTCTACAGTTTGAAGATTTTGTTAGTTCTTTTTCAACTAGCCTTTACCATTTTCACTCACAGCAAAGCAATAAACAATATGAAATTTATTTTTCTAATATGTATTATAATATTACTAAATATACATTTATTTTTCTAATATGTATTATACTATTATTAAATGTACAATCTTACCCAAATTCCCTAGAGTGTACATATTTGCCTTTCACCCATCTAATGGCATTAGTTTAAAGCCAACTTTAGGTATGCTGGTTTTGGTCACAGTGATGTATTTGGCGCCTGTTGTTTCCTTACCTATAGAACAGCTTTCCTGGTAAACCAAGAGGATCGATGAATGCTCTTTCCAGGAGCATCAATTGATCATTCATCATTCTCACTGCAATGGGACTTCGAGAAGAACATATACATAATTATAACCCACACCACAGAATCGTGCTTCAAAATAATATTAAATAAAAACAAGGCTTGGGAAAATATATTTCTAAAATTGATCAATTTTTAACAAAATGAATATTTACACAGTAATGCTTCACATGGTGAGCTACAAACAACAGCAGAGTCATCTTTCTAATATTTACAGTCAGCAGAGAGACCTAATGGGAAATCGTTTGTTATATATTTTTAGATCACACACCAATCAAAAAGGACTCAAAGACATTCTATACTTCTTTCTAGAAGGATAGCCAGGCCTCCTGGAAAGGTAGACAAAGTGAGCTATCAAGTTATTCCTGATAAGTCATTCAGTTCTACTGCAGAAGAAAGGAACAGATACAGGCTGGACAACAAAGAGTGAACAAAGGTTTCAGAAGTCTGTAAGGAGGGTAAGACATAGCTGCACATAATGGATAGGGAATCTCTTTTCACACTCAGACTATCCCTTTGGGGAGCTGAATAAGTTCCCTGGGCTCCCCTACAATCCAAAGGAGAATGAAGTCCCTTAAAACTACTGATAATAGCTTTCTTCCAATATGGGAAGTAGCAAAGTTCATTCTGATTACATCTGAAAAAATAAATGTGACATGGACACATCTGTGGCTAAATTTATGCTTGTTACATGGTATTTACTTTGAGTATACTTTGAAACTATTTTCAATCTGAAAGTGGCAAGAAATTAAATAAAATGCAAAAAAAAAATCCATGAAAAAAGAATTTCTAAACTGGTACACAGGAGCACTGAACAAAGAACTAGTAAAATATATTACAAATGCACTTGAACTCATAAAGCTATGAATTTACAGCTATAGTCAGAATTTTCATCATGCAAACTCCTAATGACAGGTCCCTTTGGCCCTTGTCTCTTTGGGATGAGTTTTTAGTCTACCATTCAGAGCAGTACTCCCCAAACTTTATTGTTAGTATAAATCATTGAAGGGCGGGGTGGGGGTGGTAGTTAAAATGCAGAATTCTAATTCAGCGTGTCTTGGTTGGGGTCTGATATTTTGCCTTTCTAACAAGTTCCCAGGTACTACTGCTATTGCTGATTTGCTGACTATAATTTGAATAGCAGTGATTTAGAGGTTAATGCTAATATGAGTGAAAACAGTTCATTCTAGTAACCAGATTGTTTTTTTTTTTAAAGTAGGGATTTGAAACTTACTTGTTAAGATCAACTTGTGTAAGTCGTTTATGAAAATCTGAAGCAGCCTCTGAGAAGTTTTTCACAGCAGAAAATAAGGAGTCTTTTTTAAAAATAGAAAAGCAGAAGAGAAATTAGCTCATATTTCAGAGGTTCGCTTTCCCACCCTCCCCATTCCAGATTGATATGACCACATAGATGTCGAAGCCATTTTTCTACTGAGTCTTCTTGCAGATCCATGAAAATTAGTAGAAAATATAACAAAGTAATATTGTATGAAAACAAAAAATGGTAAAATTGTTTCTTAAAGGAAATGACTTTCAAAAATCTAGGACACAAATAATTCCTTAACCCATAGTTTACCAGAAACCCAGAATTCATTTTTTTATTCATTCATTCATTCATTCATTGGGACAACTGTATGCTAGACACTGGATACAGCTACGCATAACATATGATTCTGTAATTATTACAGGGCAAAAAAAATACCAATTCTTGTTTTCAAATAGTGCATTTAAGATCTTGTTCAACAGGCAACCTGTGACAAACTGATATAACCAGATACTGAGAAAGAGGATCAGATTTGATCTGGTCAAACTCTTCTTGAATTCACAATGCTTCTAAGGAAAGTGATTAGGTTCTCAGTACAGTCATACCTCGGTATCAGTGAGGCCTGGGTACCAGGATCCCCTGCAGATAACCATATTCCATGGAAGCAACTCCCTTATATAAAATGGCATAGTATTTGCCTGTTACCTACACACATCCTCCCCTATACTTTAAGTCATGAATAGATTACTTATAATGCTTAATACAATGCCTATATATAACTTCATGTGGATTCAATGTAGTGCTCAGAGCACAACAAATTCATATTCAAGTTTTGCTTTTTTGAAACTTAGTGGGTTTTTTTTTCTGAATATTTTTGGTTTGCAGTTGGTTGAATACGTGGATGCAGAACTCACCAATATAGAGCAGTGACTGTATATTTTTATTACAACAATGTATTTATTATTTTCCATATTTTCTACACAGGACTTTAAACATACATTATTGATTTGTTGCTTGCATCAATCCTGTGGTGCAAGCAAATCAGGAGATATGATATTCATTTTATAGATAAAGCACTTACAGCTCAGGATTTCTATTAGGTCACACCTAATGGAAAGAATTTCTATTTCTATTTCTATTACCTAATTCTATTAGGTTTGACCTAATAGAAATCCTGAGCTCTAAATGCTTTCGCTAGTAAGTGGTACATTCAGTATAAGTACATTCAGTATTTTTAAAAACCTTCTTAGTCCCAGATTTTAGTCCTAGATTTTAGTCCTAGATTTTCCTTAAGTTTTAATTGTTGTTTTTAAGCCATGTTCAAACCGAATAATGTAATAATAGATGGAATAGAAACTATGAGAAAAGAATGTTGAAAACAGAATGTTAAGTTTCAAATGCAGGACAGAAGTCAAGATAGATAACTGAAACGTGTCCTGGGATTTAGTGACACATGTCAATGACGACTTTTGCAAGAGCAGTTTTACTAGAGTAGAAAGGACATAAGACAGCACAGTGGATTGGCTAGTGAGAGTAAAAAACTATAGACTGGGAGTGTAGATTATGTATTCATTCATTCATTCATCAATTATACTTTCATTCCTACACTAATACATTTTCTCAGGAACTCTTTTTGCCTGGCACTAAATGAAGTACTTTGATTGTGAAGAAAGTGGGACACATCAGGAAGAAGAAATGTTTTTGAAATAGAAAAGCTATTAAAAATAATTAATCTAATGGATAGTCACCAATAGTAATGGTGATTTTTGAAAATATGACAGGGAAAGGCATTAACAGATCAAACCAGGCCTCTAAGAAGGTAAGTAGGTGGAGGAATTAACCTTGTCTAAAGACAGCCCTTCCACTCTGTGTGGTTTCTGTCTCTTAATTGGACCCTGACTTATAAAAACTGATATCATTCACCAAAAGGAAATCAGGGTATTTAGGAAGACAAATAGATGCTGAATAGCCACAGAACTACCAATGTCCATTTTGCTGTAGGCTCTGCTTATTTCTCTGGTTTTATCTCTCCTTATTTCCCCCATCATTGCAGAGATACTCCAATTGTATTGATATAAACACATTTTATTTGCTTCATTTTTTTTCTAGACCATAACATTTGCTGTTATTACTAATCCTGTATATAATATTATGTAAAGATTACTAATCCTTTATATAATAATATTCAGAAGTCGTTACTATTCCACACCCATTTTCTGTGTTTTTATAGTACTCTCAACATAGCCCCATAGTAACCTATTATCTGTATATTGCCTTCTTCTCCACATGAGACTTTAAGCTTTCTTAGGACTATGACCATGCCTTATACACACTTACATCTCCCAGGTAATAACATAGTACTTGGTACACAGTAGAAACTCAGTGCATATTTGATAATTTGGGTATATACTAAAAATATGTGCCCTTAGAATAATAAAAGACAATGTTTGTAATAGAACAGTAATAATAGGTAATATTTAATGAGCACTAAGTGCCACCCACCACAGCTTCTATATATTACCAAACTGAATCTCCACAATGATCTTTGAATCATGATATGTCCTTTTTTATCTTTTAATTATATGAAAGCTAACACATAGAGAAGTAACTTTCCCAAGGTCACACAACGAAGAAATAGTAAAGCTAGTATCTGAACCAGGCAAACTGCTTCCAAACTCAATCCTCAATGCTACTACATACACTACATTATGATTCATCCTTGCTGTATAGGATATGCACAGTGTAGAAGAGCAACCACTAAACAGTCATTAATAAAAGGAAAGAATACTTATAACCATGGAAAAAATGTTTCATATGGACAAACACTAAAAGATATATGCAGTAATAATCATTTTGTTGACAATAATTAAAAATACATACGTAATGGAATTTGTGGCTTTCTCAATCTTTTGCAAATAATATTACATTTTTCTAATATTGTTTCTATAACAGTAAATTTTTTTTTTTTTTTTTTTGAGAAGGAGTCTTGCTCTGTTGCCCAGGCTGGAGTGCAGTGGCCAATCTCGGCTCACTGCAAGCTCTCCCTCCCGGATTCACGCTATTCTCCTGCCTCAGCCTCCCGAGTAGCTGAGACTACAGGCGCCCACCACCATGCCCGGCTACTTGTTTGTATTTTCAGTAGAGACGGGGTTTCACTGTCTTAGCCAGAATGGTCTCGATCTCCTGACCTCGTGATCTGCCCGCCTCAGCCTCCCAAAGTGCTGGGATTACAGGCGTGAGCCACTGCACCCGGCCAGTAAAAATGTTTTTAAAGGCCATAATACAGGAAAAATGTTTACCATCCCAATGTTTGTGGTAATAACTCAGCCATAATGGATTCATTCTATACATGCCAGATTAAATCAGATTATTTAATAGGTATTTGTTTAAAGTTTTTGTGTAGAAGTCAAAATAAGTAAGGCAAATATGTATTCTAGGATGAAACAATATCCACTGATCATCATAGGAGATAATATCTTAAAGCTCTAACTTAAAGACTGTAAAATATCTGCCCAACTATTTCTTACCAAATGATACTCCATGGTCTTTCAATTGTTGGTCATGTTTCTTAGATAGATTATAGATACTTGCTGCATAGTTTTTCAAAGCTTCTGCATAGTCTTGAATATTGAAAGGAATGATTTTAGAATCCACAAGCTCATATACCAGTGCTCCTCGTAATTGAGCCACACAAAGTTGTTTTTTAAATGTGGGGTCATAAAATTTCTCTACCAATTCAAATGTCTCATAAATTGTGTGGTACACTGGGTAGCTGCTGTACTTATCTGTTTTCTGAAAAAAAAATGGAGGGAAGTATAAACATTAAATATTCAAGTTATAATATTTTTATGTAAGCATAAAAATAACTATAGAAAAAATACAACCAGCTAGGCACGGTGGCTCACACCTGTAATCCTAGCACTTTGGGAGGCCAAGGCAGATGGATTGCCTGAGCTCAGGAGTTCAAGACCAGCCTGGGCAATATGGAGAAACCCTGTCTCTAAATAAAAATACAAAAAAAAAAAAAATACTACAACAACAACAAAAAAAAAAACAAGAAAAAGAAAAAATACAACCATATAATACCCTGAGTTTTACTACAATGAGGCAAAATGCTAATAACGAAAACACTATAGTCAAATATTCACTGGTTTTAAAAATGTTCTCATTATTTGTTTTATAATTTATGTAATCTTCATTCAAAATGCTACACCTTGAACATTCTCCTCGTATCTTCGATAACTAAAATTAGGGAATACATATTCAAATTGCACCTCTGCATAGTTCAAAGTTATCAATCAATTGATTGGTAAAATAAAAAGGTTCTGGGCAGCTAAGTATACAGCTTAAGGATGATTTATTTAAGTAATTTCCCTTCCTTCTCAAGCAGTGTATATCTAAATGTCATTTAAGCTTTATTACATAATTAAGGTACCATTATGAATATGAATTATTACATAGTAGTATCCTGTATAAATATTCTTTTTAGTTCTTCGGTCTGCCTATTCTAATTTTAGTTTTTACCATTTGCCATCTTGTATGGCTATCATTCTTACTGCTGTTAGTATCATTAAAAAGCAATCCCCTTATCAGTCCTTCTCCTTCTATCTAATTATCTGCTTCTAATTTAAGTGGTCTTAGAAACCAGATAACTTTGATCAAATTACAGAAGACAGAATATAAAAGTGAACAGGCCTTGAAAAAGAGTTAAAACACATCTTTTATGTATTAATTGTAATGAATATAAGCATCCTGAGTTTATCTATTTTGGGTTACTCTGGAGTTGCTTTTATTTCTTTGTTCTTTGTTGTATTCTGAATAGTCAAATTTGCAAGTGATATACATATAATGGGCAAGCAATTGGTACTGTACTTAGGTGTACTGTAATTATGATTTGAAGATTGATTAAAATCTATGACAAATCTGTGTCTGCTACCGTAATCTTCAATTTGCTTTATGAAATAATTTATAACATTGATGAGCAAAGATGGTATATATTGGTTATATTCAAGTACTTGCATATCATCAGGATGTCTGTGTAACAGTAGTGCAAACCAGTCAGTGCAGAACAGAAAAGGGGATGAAATTAAAAGAGAAACTTGCTTTATTTCCCAACCAAGAGCCCTTGACTCAGGTGACAGGCAGAAGTGGCAATATGAAGAGGAGCTACCGACAATAATGAATCTTACCCTAATGCTCCTCTTGACCAAAATATGTTCTCTAACTGCATTTATCCTCATGAAAAGTACATCAGAGCCTGCAAGACTAGTCTAGAGAATGAGAGTTTTCTGACAAATCAGGAAAAGGATGTGAACTACTTAGTACTGATAACCATCTAAGTGTCTGGCATTACTCTGTGAATTACCATTTAGTTGATTAACCCTAACAATAAAATTTTCACAAAATTACTCAAATTACTTCCTCGTCCCTCTGGAAAGTGACATGCAGTCTATCTCTATCCCCAGGAACTCTTCCCAGGCCACATCCACCAGGTGTCTGGTGCCAAACAACTTAGTGACATTCTTCGCCAAAGGACTGTAGGTGAAATGTTATATATTCAAAATGATAAAATGGCTTACCTTATTCTTAGTGTAACGGGCTCTGCCTGAAGCAATTCCAAGTCTCTGAAAATAAGCTTCAAAGTCACTTCCAGATCCCAGCTTATTGATTCTAGATGTAGAATGTAATCCACACACACACACATAAACAACTAAATGATACAAAGTTAAACAGATGAGACAAGGAATCCTGCCCCAAGAATAGCAAGGAATTATATATAACATTTATAAGAATTTAAAAAAGGTCAACCACCCTCAAGACATTTTCCCATAATCTGCAGGAAAATTGCTGTAAAATTAAAAGTAATGCTGAAAATTAAGAATAATCGTAACAACTTCAAATACTTTTGCACCAACCTATAACAAGAATTGGACCGTGCCACCAAAGACTACATCTTGTGATGATGCTCTTCATCATATTTTCAGCATTTACATTTTTGTTTAGAGGGAAAAACAATGAAGACGTGGGCTCTACCCTCAGAGAACTATCATCTAGTAAGAAAATTGCCATGAAAAAATCTACTTTTAAAAACACAAAGAGGCTGGGCACAGTGGCTCACGCCTGTAATCCCAGCACTTTGGGAGGCCGAGGCGGGCAGATCACGAGGTCAGGAGATCGAGACCACGGTGAAACCCCGTCTCTACTGAAAACACACACACACACACACACAAATTAGCTGGGCGCCTGTAGTCCCAGCTACTCAGGAGGCTGAGGCAGGAGAATGGCGTGAACCCGGAAAGCGGAGCTTGCAGTGAGCTGAGATCGCACCACTGCACTCCAGCCTGGGCAACAGAGTGAGACTCTGTCTTAAAAAATAAATAAATAAATAAATAAAAATAAATAAATAAAATCACGAAGAATATAAATGTGCCTTATTTCATTTTAGAAATACATCTAATTATAATTTATTTCTTTGCATAAGATTAGGAAACTTCTGTTGATCTATCACATATATATGCATATACATAAATAAGAAGACATGAAAATTTTTAGTAAAATAACGGTAAGACATGAAAGCAGAATATAAAATTGCATGTTCATTAATAACATAACTGTTTATTTCCAAACTATTAGGTTAGTAGATATGTTTTTGAGACTGACCGCTTCAATGTTTTAGAAATCATTTTTGTATTTTACTATTTTTGTTGAATTGGCATGTGAAACTTTTATAATGGACCCACAGTCAAACTTTCACAAGACTGATTTGAAATGAGGAATAAAGCTATAAACTGTTACTATTATTTGCTTGTACACGTTGAGTATCCCATATGAAATGCTTGGGACCAGAAGTATTTTGGACTTCAGATTTTTTTCTGACTATGAATATTTACATATATGCAATGAGATATCTTGGGGATGGGGCCCAAGTCTAAACATAAAATTCATTTATGTTTCATATATATATCTTATATACATAGCCTAAACTTAATTTTATAATATTTTAAATAATTTTGTGCATGAAACAAAGTTTGTGTTAAGTGCTATAATGTGTGGAATTTTCCACTTGTGACGTCATGTTGGTGCTCAAAAAGTTTTGGATTTTGGAGCACTTCAGATTTCAGATTTTTGAGTTAAGAATGCTCAGCCTGTATTAGAAATGGCACTACAGTAGAAAACAAATATATACTTATTACATAATGTTCAGAAAAAAAATAAAAACAAATATAAAATAAATTTAAGAAAGCTGCTGTAGCATGAATGAGATGACATAAAAAATAAAATAATATTTATATAAATTCTAAATCACAGGTAAAGATACAATTCGGTGGGTATTGATAATGTTCCTTAACAAACTTACAAGCAAATAATCTAGCATTTGTCTTTTGATCATTATCATCTGAAGTTGTATATTAATACATCTGATACATACCTAAATGAAATTTTAAGCAAGAATGCCAACTAATGGCTAATAATGTAGCGCAACTATTTTGGCTAAAAATTTGCAAAACTAGATTTGTGCCCTAATATAGGCTGAAAGACTTCATGTGCTGGCTAATCAGCAAAACAAAACTGGATAGAAGAATTCTTTTTTTTTTTTTTTTTTGAGATGGAGTTTCACTCTCGTTGCCCAGGTTGGAATGCAATGGCACGATCTCGGCTCACTGCAACCTCTGCCTCCCAGGTTCAAGCAATTATCCTGCCTCAGCCTCCTGAGTGACTGGGATTACAAGCGCCCGCTACCATGACCGGCTAATTTTGTATTTTTAGTAGAGACAGGGTTTCGCCATGTTGGCCAGGCTGGTCTCGAATGCCTGACCTCAGGTGATCCACCCGCCTTGGCCTCCCAAAATGCTGGGATTATAGGCATGAGCTACTGTGCTCGGCCAGGAACTCTTTATTATCTTTTCTTGACTCAAATTACTGATGAGACGCTTAAGAATTTCATGCTTGGAGAAACAAGAGGCAGAGGGGAATTCATAATTTATTCTATGGTAGGAAAGGTGCATACCAGTAACTTACCTAGGCAAATTTTTATTTTCAGGTGAAGGGTCTTTTTCCAACCAGCTTTCATACAGTGATTTACCCTCAAACCCATCATCAGGGCTGGGGATCTAGAAAGAGAAATCAAATGCTGGAAATTAGGGGTAGAAGCAACTACATTTATGCCAAAATAAAACTATATATTATTTGTCATCAGCTTCTAATGACATATGTACATACATATATTTATACACGTGTATATATATGTTTATTTATAGAAAAATTATATTTTTGCAAATCGCAAGAAATAAATCTAGCCCAAATTATTTTTTATTCATGATGCCTACCTGTGTTGGTAATTTGCCATGTACCTAAGATGTAATTTCCTGCTTATTTGGGTAAACTTTTACATAGAACTTAAAATCTTTACAAATGCCATTTTAATGTTTGGCAGCTTAGATTTCTTTTAGTGGGAAGACACAGGAGAAAACTTCAGATACAACATTTGCTTTTGTAAATTATTTTTGCCTAATAAGACCTATAAAGAAGTCTCAGAACAATAGAGGACATAATTTCAAGCTCAGCTTCGTCTTGGTTTTGCAGGGCAGGCAGGGGTTAGTGCTGGGACTATTCTTTTAGACAGCCTTATTGTGTTTAAACAAAGTTAAAATTTTATGGATTTTTAAAAAAACTCTACATAACCTCAGATTTCTACTTGGGAATGTTAAGAGCTCGTGTGTTTGTGTGTGTGTGTATACATTTTTATTCCTTTCATTAAAAGTACATTTACAAACTTACACTTGCCTTGTCTTTTGACACTCTAAGAAGAGCAGAGCCATGTGGTGAAAACAATGTGGACTGTGGAGTCAAATTGGTCTATTTTAAATCTAGACTACTACACATATTGACTACATTTTGTTTGCTTGTTTGTTTATAACCGTGATTTGCTCAAAAATAGACCCAAGGCAGACCCTACTTAAGTAACTGTGAAAGCATTATAACTTGGTGTATTGCTTCCCTTCTTTGAACCTTAGTTTTCTCACCTGTAAAAATGGGGATAATGGTACCTTTCCGAACATAAACAGCTGATATTTTCTCTGGCCTTTACACAGAGTTTGTTATTCTAACTTCTGTGCCACTATTCTTAAAAATTTTTCTTTAGATATTTACTAAGCACTGAACTCAGAAAAGAGATGTGGAAACAGAGACATAGTCTCTACCTTCTTGGACCTCACAATGAAATCTAATTGGGGATACACACACCAAACAAATTTTGTAACACAAAATTATGATCAGCAGTTTAAAAGAAAATATCAAAGTGCTATAAAGAGATGTGGGGATGAGAGACAGATATGTCTCCAGGTAAGGCCTTTCTGAGAAAATGGTAATTAAATTTAAGAGCATCTAATAAAGATGGTGGATATTGGCACGTTTTTGAACAATTTCCCTGTTTCAATCTCATCCCACTTATTTAGAGGCACAAATGTGTTGTGTTTACTGATAACACAAGCCCTCATCAGCCTTCAAGTAGAAGGTAACAGTGGTGAATCCGCTCCCATCCGTAGAGTAATGGTAGGGCTGGGAAGTGGTCACTTGCCCTTAGCTTAGTATGAATGAGATGATACTTTATGACTGCATAGAGGGTCCACAGCTTAGAAATAGTCTTGGCACTCCACACCCTTCCTCACCAACATGAGGCAGCTGCAGAGATGTTCTGCTCATTTCTAGCCAGCTGACTGGGTTCTACTCTCTACTCTGCTCCTGCCAATTAACGGTGGTTGAGAGAGATTCTGTTCCAGTTCCTACATCCTGCTTGGATTGAATTCCCAGTAAAATCCTCTTCATTTCCTGAATCATACTGTCTCCATAGTAGTGCTAATCAGAAATCATGTCCCATTGGCCTAGAAAATCCAGATCAGTTTTATTTCTTTTTCTTTTTTCTTTTTTTTTGTCAGGATTTCTATGGCTTACACTTCTGGGGCTCAGGTGATCCTACTGCCTCAGCTGGAACTATAGGCATGTGCCACCATACTCGGCTAGATCAGTCTTACCTCAGCTATATGCATTGTCAGAATTGATAGCCCTCCTCTTATTTAGCAACACTTTGCCCCATTTCTTGCTCCATCTGGCAGCTGCCCTTCTCTCCAAGCTCAGCCTTGTCTGTCACCCCTACACTATCCTGACATCACCAATATGGCTTGACTATTTGTGCTAACACACACTAGGGATTAATAAAATTGTAATAATCAGTTTACAGGAGAGTAAAAACAAGTCTCCTTTGTCTACTGGGTCTTAGTATGCCCATAGTAAGAATTTATCTTTGTACAAAGGGGCATAGACATCAACTTCTCCCTTATCAACCAACAAATTCTTATCATTCCTGACATGATCGCCAGGGATCATCTCTCTAGGACAGCACAAATTATAAATTCCTGATCCAAAAAGGGTTCTCTCACTAAAGATTTTCTTTTCAGCTTACTTTTAGATAGATGTTTTTATGGAACATTCCAATGAAAGGATCAAAGACATCAGCTATGCAAGATGGTGAGAGCATTGTGATGAGGAAAATGAGAGAAGTTTCATTTGGAAAACTAGTTTTTAAAGACATGAACAGTAAAAAGAGAGGGGTAAGATTAAGGGAGGAAATATTAATAGTACCCAGAGAGAAGTGATATCTACTTCATATTGTTATCTAAGGCTGACCTTGAAGCAAAAATTTCCACAGGTAAATTCTTTGGCAAGGAACTATTTAAATGATGTTTGGATTTTTTTTTTTTTTTTTTTTTTTGAGTCTCGCTCTGTCGCCCAGGCTGGAGTGCAGTGGCGCAATCTCGGTTCACTTCAAGCTCCGCCTCCCAGGTTCACGCCATTCTCCTGCCTCAGCCTCTCCGAGTAGCTGGGACTACAGGTGCCCGCCACCACGCCCGGCTAATTTTTTGTATTTTTAGTAGAGACGGGGTTTC